>NC_091509.1:11970101-12129698 GCF_947461875.1 Haliaeetus albicilla | reverse complement strand
TTTATAAGATCAGGACAACGGCTGACAAATCCTAGTGGGATAAATTACTTTTACCCTAATAAACTAGGTCCTTAAGGAAATAATTCACAGAATTAGTTCTCCCATTTGTCTTCTGATTCCCAGTTTTCCCCACCTGGAAGATAAGAAAAACCTGTATTTCGGTGGTGCCCCATAAATCCGTCACCCCTTCCGCAGGGGCTGGGAGGAAGAAGAGTAACCTGCAAACTCCCAAAGCAGCAACATCCCCAGCAGCCCCACCTTTGCGGTGTCCCAGGCTCTCTCCCTGCTCCGGGAAGTCTCTTTTCCCATTTAAGCTTTACAACTTCACCACCTAGTGGAAGTCCAGGTCTTTTCTTTCCCCAAATAACATCTCGGCTCTAGAGAAATTTTATACTCATGACAATAGGTGAGTGGCAGTTTGGGGGGGGGGGATAAAATACAGAGAATCAGCGTGCCTTAATTTTTGTTATTTGTTTCGGTTTGCCAGACTACGGTGGTTTGAGATATTTGGTGAGAGTGTGTTGAGAAATGGAAGAGAAAATACAGGAAGAATGCAGTGTTAGGGAGGTAATACAAAAAGATAATATGAAGACCAACACAGAGCATGATAGTCTTGCTTGTTAAGCTTAAATTAAACTCCCAGGTGGCTTTCCTAAATGAGAATCCTTAAATGCAGGGCTGGGGATCAGCAGAGGACCTGAAACCCCTCGGTGCTCTTAGGATCAGGGCAAGTTTTCCCCTCCTCTCCTCCTTTTTTTGGTGGCAGGGTCCAGCATCAGCCAGACAAGAGCAGTGGAAGCTTTTGCCCCCACCGGGCTCTTCTCAGCAGTAGCTGTACCAAGAGCTGCTGAGTAATCCCATGGGGTCCAAAGCCAGGGCTCAATGCAAACCCCAGCGCCCTGACTTACAGGGAGGGGAGGGGGAAGGATATAAAAGAAGAGCTGCTGGTGGATTGGATGCTTTTTTTAATCCTAGGTGTTTTGCAGAGATTACTACAGCTAAACTAGGATACGTGTCTGCACAGAACATCTTCTTCCACTTATTTTTCCTCTGGCTGTTTTGCTAAAGATGTAGAACGGCAAATGAACAGACTCCTGGAGAACTGAGAATACCTTTAAATAAACTTTTAAAATGAATACTTCATTTTAAAATCATACCTAGATGTATGATTGCTTTCTATTATATATTTACATATATATTCTTTCCTCAATTGTTTTCTGATTTGGCTTTAGTGAGTGTGGTTTTCTGATCACATTACACTTTATTGCTGTCCTTCTGATGGAATACTCTGGGAACCTGTTACTTTAAGACCTGCTCTGTAAGAAGGGAGCAGCAGCTATATAAAGGAGCTTTGCACCTGCACTCTCCTCAAAAATGGTTTTTGCTGTTTGGAGTTTGTATGTTTGTGATTTAAAAGTGCTTGCAGTGCTCTTCGAAAGTCTTCTTAGCCAACAGATTGAATGACTCTGCTTCAGGTGCTGATAAATTATCTGTCAATCTTTAGGAGAAAAGGCTCAAAATTGCTAGACCAATCTTTATCAATTCAAAGGTGTCAGAGCTTAAAAGACACGTTTCCTTCAACAGAAATTGAACTACTGCTAAGTACAACACGCTCTCTTCCTCTCTATGAACTGAAGCCTGTGCAGCTGGATAACCGCTGCCATCCCTCTCTGGGGCAGTGGCAAAGGACCACTCGAGTTTTCTCACACTCACAGGTGCTACCTCGGCCCCCGGGGAAAAGAGTACGTACGGTTCCCGGAGCAGAAAGATGAGCTGGGAGTTGAGGTGGAAGTTGGCTAGATGGCAGCAAAGCCCCAGCCAGCAGCAGTAGTGGTTGCATGGCAAGAGTCTTCCTGGGGAGACGATCCTCCAGGGACACACCGTTCAGCTGCTAGAGGGAGAAATGACATAAAAACTGAACTGTCTGAAATTTGATACATTTGGGAATGCTAAATACAGGGACAAAGGCTTTTGGTTTCTGTTCCAGTTCAACATAAATTCCCAGCTCTCACCAGGTTATTGCTGACAGCAAAGTTGGAGAAGTTGCATGATAGCAATGGAAGGAAAACAAATGGAAAGTCTGTTTATATCAGATACTATGTTTTACTTGTACTTCTACAAGATTAATCCCATTTAAATTTTTCACAGCCCTTTACGGAAAAGTAGATTAACAGACTATATCCTTGGACTGACATAGACAGGTAAAATACAACCCAACTGTCATGGTTTTTAACCCCAGCCAGCAACCAAGCCCCACACAGCCGCTCGCTCACCTCCCTCACAGTGGGATGGGGGAGAGAATCAGAAGGGTAAAAGTGAGAAAACTTGTGGGTTGAGATAAAGGCAGTTTAATAGGTAAAGGAAAAGCCACGCACGTGGGCAAAGCAAAACAAGGAATTCAAAACAAGGAATTCATTCACTACTTCCCATGGGCAGGCAGGTGTTCAGCCACCTCCAGGACAGCAGGGCTCCATCGCGCCTAACGGTGACTTGGGAAGACAAACACTGTCACTCCAAACTTCCCCCTCTTCCTTCTTCCCCCAGCTTTATATACTGAGTATGATGTCCTATGGTCTGAAATATCCCTTGGGTCAGTCGGGGTCAGCTGTCCCAGCTGTGTCTTCTTGTCTTCTCCCAACTCCTTGTGCCCCCCCAGCCTGCTCGCTGGTGGGGTGGGGTGAGGAGCAGAAAAGCCCTTGGCTCTAGGTAAGCACTGCTCAGCAGGAACAAAAACATCTCTGGATTATCAACACCGTTTTCAGCACAAATCCAAAACACAGCCCCATACTAGCTACAAGGAAGAAAATTAACTCTATCCCAGCCAAAACCAGCACACAAACTCAGCTGGGATTCTCTGTGTGACTCTGCCACTGAGTCGCTATGGAAACATGGGAAGATCCTGGATTTCTTCTCTTCCCAGCTCTCACCTGCAGCTCCCAGCTCTTTGTCAAGCACTTTGACACGCCGAATTACTGGCATTACACAAGTGACAGTGAGTAATTGTAATAGACTTGATGGTCTTTAATGACGCATAATCTGTTCAGCAGTGAAAATGAATCAACCAGATCTGAAATTTCAAATTTAATCATCTGTAGGAGCAGTTTAGCCCAGCAAATCAGTTCTGGTCCACTCTTGTTTGTTCCTATGGAGGATAAATCTGTACAAATTAAAAAATAAAAGAGGGCGTTTCAGAGTGGTATGAGAAAAACTTCACTTAATATTTTTATGCAGCAGTATCTGAGACTACATGAATTTTCTACTTGAACATGGCTATAAAATCACTAACAATGTTTAAGAAAAATTCTGCTGAAATTTTCTGAATCCCAAAGGTACTGAATAAATATGTGAGAAAGGAAAACAAGTTATATTCTGAGTGTGAAACTAAGCACTCTGTTGTCAACTGCATACAGATTACATAGGTCCCAACAGGGGATTAAAACTTACAGTGGTGGCTTAAGTTTTAATAAAGGGCTGAGAAACACTGTTTAAGAACAGAATTTATTTTTAAGATGTGGATTAAGGACATGTATTTTTATGATCCTGCCCATATGTAAGTTGTAGTTGTGTTGATGAAGGCATGAAAATGTAAGGATAAAAGAGAGGTTTGATTTACAGGAAGAAACAACTTTTATTAGATCAAACAGATAAGTGTTCAAGCACTACAGCTCTTCTTTAAACATGTAGATCTTGTTGGTTCTTCTTAAATATTGCAGTGTGGCACATTAATATTACCAGCTGTTTCTCTGTGTATAACCTCAAATCATCTAGTTGCAACTCTCCATCTCCCCTGTGACAGCCATGTTTATGATATGCAAATGCACTGGTAGCTAGAAATAGAGAAAGTTTCCTAGTAAACAAACTTGTCTATCCATGAATATTCACACATGTGCCACTGCCTTTAATGGCAACACCATTTTAAAAACATCTTTGGTCTTCTTTAGGCACTGTACATGTTGAGATGCATTTCTAGATGCAGCTGCCAAAGTATTTAAATAAAAAATGCAAAGGGAGACAATTGACTGACTGTTGGTCAATAAACACAGAAAAATGACAGTTCTGGTCAAGAAAACCAGAAAAGCCACCCATGATAACATGTCTCTCAGCTAGGATTATGCAGCATTCCTGACAAGCAAAAGCAAGAGTATTTATGCGATTGGGGATTTTTATGATGCAACCAGCTAGGAAATATGTAAGGCTACTGATGTTTTCGTATATATATGCCTACCAAAACTATTAGAGGAGAAAAGTCAAGGAGCCTTAAGAACTGACTGAGATTTAGCCACGGTCAGTACAGATAGGATTCAGACCTGTAGGCACTGGGCTTTGTACTGCACTGCTAGTTCCTGACTTACTGAGAACAAAATTGCTTTGCTATTTTTAAATAACACTGTCTTTTGCCAACTGTTTAATCTATTAGACTCTGATTTTCTCCTTGTGGAGCTTTAAATACTGAGAGTTTTGTTAAAGATAAGGCCAGTAAAGATAATGTTTAAACTTATTATTTTAACATATGAAAACACATAGGTATTCCTTACTGGGCATTCCTATTGGGTATAGTATTTGTATGTCATTGAAAATAATCAAACTGTATTATTTTAATCAAAGAATAGGAACAGATGATGTAAAAAAAGCACAAGGAGCCAAACCTTGTCTTATGTCAAGAGATTGAGATTTGGCTCAGTATTCTTAAACCAAGTCAATGGGGATGCATTTGACAATGTTTTCAAACAACCCAGTAAGCTTCAATTTAATACGAATAAAGCCACTGGGATCAAAAGTGATGAAGGAGAGGTTAAATATTTGGAACAGACCTTGCTACATTGAGAACAACTGCCCATTCATTTAAAATCAGTATAAAAACAGTGGGCCCAGTTGTAATTTCATTTGCTTTGGATTAACTCTGGAATAACTCCACAGAGGTCAACGGAATGATACTGTTATTAAAAAAAGGACAAGAGATCAGGATGACGTTGAGCTATGTTCTGCTTTAAATACTTTTCTACCATTCCATCTGTGAGCAGGATGATCTGCATTTTTGGTAAAGGAATTTACAATGTTTTAAAGGTTTTGTGTACCATTAAGCATGAACATAATAAACCAATATTAAACAATACTAATCTTGCAGACTGGGGTAATTTTAAGCCATGTATGAGAGAAATAGTACTTTCTCCTTAGAAGAATTTTGAGGATTTAGACAAGGTGTTTCTAGTGTAAAGGTTTTGTTTGGGCTTTTTTTTTTTTTTTTAATGTATGTAAAAATAATATTGTTTTAGTTTCAGACAACATCCCTATACTTTCACACAATGATTGCTCTTCTGAAGCAATCTTTAAGTCAGTCAAACCATGCAAACAAACAACAACCTACTTCTGAATTGTGCACCTTGTCTAACTGTTCATGGTTACATCCACAAAGGCTGACAAAAGGATGCTAAAGCAGCTTCATTTTTAACAGAGCTTAATGATCACTTCGTACAGAACTGATGGCAGGAAGGGGGTGATTTGTTAAAGTGAGATAAAGCCCCTGAAGTACTTGCCAAACAGATGGAATTTGTGTTTGTTTGAAATTTTCAGGATGAGGTAAGTTTATCTGAAGAGCAAAGACTGATTTGCCAATTTGCCTCAACATATAATAGAAACACAATCAAGGTAGAGAAGAGTGAACTCAAGCCCTCTTGTAAAAAGGCTCTAATCATTAGCAGTAGTTATCCGTGGTATGAATAATTCACAGATGCACAAGACTTTTGCATTAAAAATAAGTACGCTACTTCTCTTCTTCCCTCTCCAGGATTGTCCCATATGCTTTTCTTTATCCCCTCTAAAGATGGCAGAGCTCACTCAAGTGAGCCTGACAATGACATCCCAGAAAAGCAGTCAGCAGTATGTGGGAAGATGGAGCGGCAAACAAACCTCAGTGCTATTACCCAGCTTGGAAGTGGGCCACTGAGTGCTATACAAAGGATAAAGCCAATTGTAAAGCCTAAGTCAGCGTCCAAAAGGTCAGGAAGAAATCGCTCTTGTGTTAAGTAGTGTGAAATTGTTGAGGTATTTTATGACCATTGGAATCCTCCAGAGCTAGGAAAAGTAACAACAACAAAAAATCTCTGGTAGATTCATATTCCAGAGCAATTTTTTATCTCTATGTAAAAAAGGTTTAATACCACTTTGCAACATCATATAAATATTTACTTGGTTCTCAGATTCAACCCTTGATTAGCATCCATATAGTCCCTTAACATAAGCAATGAATTTAACTCTCTGTGTAATTCATTGGCAACAAAAACAATCTTTGAAATATTCTCAGATGCAGAAAAATACATTTTAAATTCAACTACAGAGTGACTGTAATGAGCAGCAGTACTGGAGATAAAGCTTCAAAATTATACTGTTCAGCCTCATTTCCTTTTCACAGCACACACAAGAAAAAAATAGCTGATATTAAGGAAGAAAATTGCATTTGTGAAGGTTGTAGTCTACTACCAGAATACATCAAAGTTTATGAGAACTCTCATGAGAAAGAAATTTTGTAGAGGTCCCACCTTTGATAGTGATTTAATTCGGAGTGTGGATTAATTTTTTAAAAATACCATTCTGATCACACAGTTCTAGGTTTCTCTTTTTCATGCTTCATTTGAAGAAAATATTTGAAAAGATGACTTCTCTGAGCAAATCAATTGCAACTCTGTCTAGTCAATTAAAATCCCTTCAACTGTAACCTCTCTTTTAATCAATAGACATCAAGAGGAAACAATTTTTTTGGATGCCACTGAACCATAAAGTTTATTTTCCAAGCAAACATTTTGCTGCAAGTGAAATATGTGCGTCAGAGGTCAGCTTCTTTAAAAACAATTTACCTATTTCCTTCTTTCTGTCCATAAGTGGAATAGCATTTATTCCATTAGCTAGGGCAATCTACAAATGAAACAGGAGGAATTACTCCTCTGATTGCAAATCACATGACTGTTAATGCCACTTTTTCTGTCTGAGCTCAGTCCTGTGATTACACTTACTACTAAGTACTGAGGATCCCATTGACTCAGGGTCATATTCGGCACCTACTTTTCTTCCACCATGTAAGAGGGTGTAAAAGTTTCCACCTGGAAGAGGAAGGGACATCTCCGTGTGGAGAATACTCAACCTGAAGAAGTTTGTCTCCGTCACTTCAGTGTAAAGGGGAGAAAAAAGAAGAGTAAGTTGGGTTCTCAACTGCATCCCTGATTTAGTCTAATTGCATTGACCTCAATAGACACATACATGTTTACTCCATCTGAGGCTTTAGCTTGTGATTTATAAGCAGAAACAAAATTGTCCCAACAGCCTTTTATTCAAAATTGTAGATTGTGCAACTCAGTTCTGCAAACACGCTAATGAACTACACAATCCCTGAAGAATACATTTACGAATTCACTGCCTTTGCTAAAAAGTGACTAATTTTTCATCCACTGTAAACTGTCCAGATGTTTTTGTCCAGCTGCACAACCCCTCAATTTGGAAGCAGGCTGCCATCAGCCTTTTGATCATTTCCCTGAGAAAACCATCTGCTCTCTGTTTTCCCCTTCTTCTGCTCTTTGTCTCCACAGGCTTCCCTGAAGGCTTCCCTCAGCACGGTGTTATTTTGAGCCTTGAGTCTAAGGAGGATATATGGTAATTTCATCCACTCTCAAAAACTGGTCAGGCAGGATCTGTTTTCCCTGATGTAACTTCATAAAAGCCACAGGGATGTCTTCCCAAAGAGCCATGCAGACATCTGTGTTTTCTATCTTGCTTTTCCTACTTTCATGCCTCAGATATGTGCACACATCTATACCCACAGGACCCCTAGAGACCCAAAATGAGAACCTGCACATTATGGTCTCCACTGAACTCAACACCACCAAAGGGGACACCCCAGCATTGCCCAAGAATCAGGTGAGTTACCGGAGCTGAAATCACTCTAATTTTGTCTCTCCAGAGGCTGATGGCTATGGAAACACACTCTTGAGGAGCCCCCTCTTGTCAGAATTTGTTTCACCCTCATCTGAAAAAGCCTCAATGAGCTTGCAAGCCAAATTTCAGCGAATAAACTGCAAGGTCCACTCAGCTCCCAAAGGGTAGCTAAATGGATGAGAGTTGAGAAATCACTCAGCAGGGGAGGTTTTGGCAATACCTGAAATATAGTTTCTTGTTTGTGTTACACTGCAGTTTCTGTATTTCAATAAGTAATCTGCATGCCTCTGAGGGGTGCAAGTGATATATACATACATATATATGTATATATATAAAATTGCTAAATAGCACTCTGAGGAAAACTCACATAAAAGATGCCCAAAGTGTTCACACAAAACCTCTCCCTGCTATTTGTAAAGATCTTTATTGTGACCATCATTTTTACTGTGATCTGTGGAGATGAAGATAAACTGAATATTTTTCATTTTAAGAGAACGCAGGAGGAAACGAGGTGACTGCTGAAACTCCTGAGCAGGCTTCTGGGACAATGATCGGGGAACGCTGCTAGTCAGGCTACCTTGAACTCTGCAAGGAGCCTTCTACAAGTTTATAGCAGGACTTCTGCAGCAAGATCCTGATCCCACCAGCAGCAATGGGAATTTTGCCACTAACTTCAGAGGAAGCAACTACGACATGAAGGTTTGCACAAATTAGATGCGTTCAGGAAAGCTCCTTTGCACGTGTCCCACTAGCAAATCTCAGTGCCTTGATTTAAGAAGTTTATTTTTAAATCAGAGGCATAATAATCATCACCATGTACAGAAACAAATTTTATCATAGGGGTTATCTGGACAAAATATGAAAGGCAAAGAAGAATAGCCATAAAACACTCAACTGAAAGCCCCAAAATCTCACTAGCAAAAGTTCCAGCTTCTGCCTTCTGCGTAATTCTTGGTTTCTTTTCAACCTTCCACCCGTCCGCCTCATCCTTGAAAACTGTCATCAGCCATTTGGCCACAGCTCAGTCTTTTAATGCCATTGTTGACAATGTTACACCCATATTGATTGTTGCTTTTAATTAGCATGGAGTGCACGGGGAGGAATGAAATTAGTTTGTTCAGTTTCATTACACTCACAGCATTATGTGATCCAAGTGTCAATAAATTATCATTCTTTTTATTAAACAACAACAACAACTCTCTTTATTATCTAAATTACAAAAGACTGCATCACTTGGTTGCAAAAGAGAACTTGCACATTAATAAAGGGACGTAACAGCAATCTCTCAGCAAGGTTGAATAGGAAAATGTTAATCATCTCCTCATAAAGCATTACTCTTGGCATATTTTATTTCAATCTTGGAATGAGCTATTCACATTTGACCTCCTTGACAACCTAAGTTTAAAGAACCGATAATACCATGTGACAGAGCAATCCATTTATAAATAGTTTATTAAAATCATGTAGGTATATACTAATTAAAAGTTACATAGAGTCACTGTCTATGACTGCCTTAGACAGATGGATCTGAAACAAAACAACTCATCAAGCCACTGTGTTTTATGGATATTTTTGCCTGCTGAAGTGGTGCCCAGATTTAACTTCTGGTAAACACAAAGGTCCCGTCATTAACTCTGGCATTCCAGTATGAACTGAGAGACAGCTAGAAAATACCAGCCAGTAATTCCTTCTCCAAGGGCTTCCTCCTTACTCCCACCAAAATGCCAGGTGAGTTCTGGGGGAGCCAGACTATCCTGAAAGAGTAGGATTCATGCCCGAGCGTTGGTGTTGATCCATGCCTTGGGACAGGGCACGGGCTCTGCGCTCACAGAGGACAGGGCTTTGAACTGAGGAGGCAGAAAAGGAAGAGGGACAGCGAAAAAAGAATTGGTGGGAACTGTAAGCAAGTCTCAGAGAGAGAACCCATAGGAACTTTACACATGTCAGTATTAACTTAAGCCACTAGACAGTTTTCTCTCTGAAGGCACAGTACTGGATGTTTTTTGCTTGTCTGATGCAGAGCCAGTTATGTTTGTTTTAAATCAGGACACTCCTATTGAAAGCTACCTGTGAAACAATCCTGCAGACAACATTTCTAGTTTTCTTCCTAGAAAACACCACCTCTTTACCCCACAAAATCCGCAGCCAAAGTGATGCTGTAAGTATCTTCTGGTGGTCGGTGTGCACGACTTCCCTGTTTCCCAAGATTCAGAGTACCATGGTGCCATTTCATAGATGACTAAACCTCTTTCTTTGCTAGCTAAATAAATAGTTTCCCATATCATTCTTTTCATTATTAACTCCATTTTTATTTAGAAGATGGTTCAAAGGTCAATATACTTTTCAAAATTAAATGTACATATTACTTGCTGCCATATAACAAACCAAAGGTCAACTAACATTCACATATTTATATTACTTTGGAAAACATCTCTATTTCCAGTATCAGTATTGAAATAATATACTTGTAAATGAGTTTACATTTTCCTTTTCTTTAAAGAACTGTGTTAAATTAATTGTTTCATGTAAACAACATTTTCAAAATTAATTACAAATAAGGTGGGAGAGAAATAGAAGTAACCAGCTCATTGGGAGTGGAATTGTCCCTGGAATAGGGCTTTAAGATTAAAAAAATGACACAATAGATTAATAATGCCTGTTATAAGTGAGTTTCCATGTCCTCAGTAACATATGATTAATCAACATAATTGCAAGTCGTACTGTGAGTAATGTAGAAGTTTAATTTGTATAGGCTTGGTGATGAAGTCAAATGAGTCTTTCACCTTTGTTCAAAGCCTTTGTTTCAGACACAGGGTTAAATATGATTGTCTCATCCTATTCCCTCTTCGGACACATCAAAAAAACTGCCAGAAAATCTGGAAAAGTTACTGGTACCCACTCAGGAGAAGTACTCAGTGATCAATCTGTCTGTGAGGGTATCACCCTGGAGTGGGGCAGAATTGCATGTCCTAATGAAGACAAACATCACCAGTTAGAAACCGAATATTCCAAAAATACACCTAGGGTATCACAAATGTTGTTACAGACATTCAGGAGTCATAAGGCATTTCCTATATTTTCACCAAAATTTTAAATCCTTGTGGAAGACAGGACTACACCCCTAACTCCATTTGCAAATGTAGTATTCAAAAAGACAGTCTAGGATGAGTCCATTCTGTTTCAGATACTGCAGAAATTGTGATTCTGTCCAACAGAGAAGCATACAAATGCTATAAACAGGAGATTAAATATTTATTCTATGAATATCAACATCCAAATGTTAATGCAGCTAGTTACCCCTCATCTGAGCTGTAGCTTTCAAAAAATAACTTATATTAGCGAATAGTGAATTTATCTTGAAAACCTGCCTCATAAGACTGGATGAACCTTCTTTCCCACCCTGCATTGATATATTTAAAACCAGACTGCATTCAGTATGGCTAATTTTCTTCAGGGAAAAAAAGGTACCCTGGCAGGAGCAGGGACTGACAGATCTCTCAATGCTTTGCCTTCTGAGTGCTTGCTATGTGAGTCCTTTGGTGGCATTGGCACCAGAGGCAGGAAAGCACATGCATATGTATGTGCACACACACACACAAATGTGTATTGGAAGTGACTCGGAAAAAAAAAAAAAGAAACCTGCACAGGAAATTGTTAGGAGAGAAAAAATTCAAAGCCAATGTTTTCTGCCAAAACTAAGAAAGTACCTCTGTTCCAGCAGGCTACTGGGCTACTGTTTTTAAACTCCGGGCACTCTGGTTGGAGCAAGCAGCCCATGATGCTCAGTAGCTTCCTTCCATGGAGCAGGAGAGTGTGGACGTGAAGCAGATGAATGACAGCTCTTGTCAGGCAGCACAGCAGCACTTCCAAATGGCAATACTGACTGAAGTTTCATTACCATTTTCCTTTTCTGAGGAAAATCTGTTTTGGGAGAACATTGAAGGAAAGACAGCAGAAACAAACCTCAAAGTGGAAATATTTCAGGGAAAAATAATTTGCTGAGAAATAGCTTCCTACATAAGAGCTGATATTTTTCAACCACTCCAACTATCTGGTGGTGAGTGAGTTTGTAATGCTCATCCAGCTAGGCAGTAGTAAGTCAGGTGATGCATTATCAGAAAGGCAGGTAGTACAGGCTCATACCGCAACATGGACAGGTAACATAATTCAGAAACTGTGATGATCCAAAGCAACAGAACAAGTCCCACAGTCTCATCTTTAAAAAATAAGAGATATCTCTCATCTCAAAACTTTATTAAATTTAGTATACAGCAACACACATCAGACAGATTTATAAAAAGACAACAACCAGCTCCCTGAAGATTAAGATAAATTCAACTAAGAGAAAAAAAAAAATTTTTTTCATGTTCAGGCATAAAATCTGATAAAAGTTCGGGCTTTACAGATTTGTAATTGGTTGAGAAAACACCTGTAGAGCAGTCATGCTGTTCATATCCAAAGGAAGAAAGTTAACTACTGAAATACACTCAGCAACTTGACTACATTAAAGCACGACCAGATCTGTTGTAATTAATTTTTCTTGTCATTTAATAAGGAAAACAAAGCTATATTAAAATAAGTTTCATCAAAGTTCATGAATTAAAATGCTGTGCATTCTAAACAGTCTGTGGTTTGAGATCTTTCTGTAATAAATAACAAGGAATGTGCTTGCACTTACGGTGTTTGGGCCAGCATAATTGCTATAAAAATAATTACCAGCAATTTTCCTCTTGCATTAGATCAGTTGATGAAGGCGAATAACAAAACCCTTTTCTTCTCTTTGTAGTTCCACACACACAAAACAATAGCACTGAAATTCAAATCAAATGGGCAGATACAACCTCTATGGGAGGATCAACTGATAATACATGATTTTTTTTTTTAAATAGCTGTGGTAAGTGTTTATGGCAGATTGAAGTCCAGTGGGACTGGAAAGGTATATAAATGTTTATTTCTAGCTCCTGTCTGCATTTTGATTTTATAGGCATTTCAGATGACATTGAGTGGAGAGAAACATTTGTCCTAGTTAGTTCCTTCTTCAGACTGGTGGAGTACAGATTCACATTGCTGCTATTCGACGCCTACCTATTCTCAGGAGGAAAAAAAGTTTCACATTAAACTCCAGCCCAACTGGCTGGCATGTTCTTGTGCCATCTGTATTAAAACTCAGCAAGGAAAAAACTAAACATATAGTCCAAACACTACTACTTGGCAGGGAGTTGGAGGTGGATGGCTGTAGGTGGAAGGGGTATTCAGGTAGTGAGGAGAATTACCTGGTCTCCAAACATGAGAAACTTTCCAAGCTGGATATTATGAGAAACCAAATAACCTTTTGGAAAGACCCTTCAATAGGCCCCATTACACTTATTGCTCCTGCTCTGAATCAGTAGTGCTCAGCACTCAGAACATCCAGCTTCCTAGGGAGCTGCTTGGCAAAGGAAATACCTGTTTAGAGGGATTATTACAAAAATCTGTGATGTCTTGAAGGGGAAACACTTCTTCACAAAGCATTTTTGTACACAATGGCTTCAAATTGGCATTTCAGGAACCCACAATTGTCTTTGAAGAGCCCAGAGCACCAGTGGGGATCAATAAGGCTCTTCTAATGGGGAGTGAGTCCTGAACTGAAGCCAGCTTGGACAGATGAAAAGATTTGCATTGATTTCAGCAAATACTGAATCAGACTCATAGGGTTCAGGTACCCATTCCTCACAGCTGGGAAGGAGTGAGGTGAATACAGTTGCAAGCAGTTGTCCAGGGAGTACAACCACCTGGAAGCTGGGAAAGGGAGACTATTTTTGCTGTTTTCGTTATGTGGGCACAAGTAGCACAGAAAGCACCAAGAGCTTCTCTCCTGGAAGTTACAACAGTGCAACTCATAGGATCTCACCTGACCCGGCTTTAGATGTGCTATTTCAGAGATCGCTGGGGCCACAGAGGTTTCAGACTTGCTTGGGATCCCGAGCTGCTCACCACCACGACGTACACGGTCACTGCATTTTCACTCTGTTGGTACCAGCTGACGTGGGCAAGCACCAAGGGCAGACAAAAAGGCAGGTCACAGCTGCTGGTATTTCCTATCTACGCTACAGGCTGAGTGTCTTGGCTCATATTTGCACAGTAAACCAGCGATCACTCTAGTTGTCTCCTCCCAGATAATGTGCAATGTTTAGAAATGCTGTCATTCCTGGGAATAAGCTATAGCATTGACTGAGCACCTGAGTCCTTGCGTAAAGTGTTTCCCTACTGCGGAGGGAAATATTGGCTTTATAAAAGTTGCTGATGGTTCAAAACCTCTCCTTGTCAGATCTGCAGCCAGCAGTGTATATCTGAGCCATTTTGCTCCAGGGAAAGAACAGATTTTTATAGAAATGTTCTTCCTCATCCAAAATAGAGAGGAAAAAAAAAAAAAAGAAACAGATGGAAAAGTACAAGTATTGGATAATTAGGAGTCACAGGGCAAGAGAAAGCCAAAACAATTTCTCCTGTTTCTATCAAGTGGATAACATCCACATGTAACAAAGGAAGTAAAACAAAAGAAACAGAAAGTAATTTCAAGTAATAATCTAAAAAGAAAAAAATGTATATATTATATCACGTGACTCATAGAAGCCACGATGGTATACCTGGAAAACATATAAAGTCTTGAATCTCATATTAAATACACCTTCTAGATATATGTGCGAATCTTTCAGAAATGTAACCTAAATGTATTGAATTGACCTTCAATCTGCAACTGGGTTTACCAAGTATATGGCTCATGTTTGTTTAGAAACGTAGCGTTTGAAAGACAGGAGTAGATATTTTGCTATATTTTTTTTCTCTCCAAGTTATGGAGAAGACTTAATGAGGACCCAGACTTTAAAGAAAATGAGCATCTAGGTTCACTTCGGGTTTCACTTTTACACTTGGGGATTAAGCCTCAGAATAATCCTTCTTTTTTTTTTCAAAGAAGTGAAAATGATCCAGGGACCAGATTTGAAAACACTGCCTGTTCTTTTCAATTCCACACTTGTTTGCAGATGTAGACTAGGTCACTGGGACATGATTTACAGGTGCAATTATGGCACTTAATAAGCTGGATTGCATTCTTAAAATGCTGCCAGCACAGAAAAGCAAGCCCAATTAAGACCAGACTCCAAATCTGGCCCTTCTCCTTAGATTCTTGTGCTGTTTTTACATATAATTTCAAATGCATTCTTCATTAGCCACTTAGGCCATAAAGGATTTGAGGTAGGAAAGGCTGGGTTAGTCTGCACCAGAGAATTGCAGAGTCCCAACTGGCATAGAAAAAAAGGAAATTATGCCTGTGCACACCTAAAGATTAACAATAAACTAAATCTCCCTCAAATACCTTTAGCCTTTGAGGAGCGGCAGGTTAAAATCTCCTCTCAGCAGCTAGCTCTGTCATTACTGTAAACCACACACTATCCTAACTCTAATCCCTCAGAATTTGGGAATTATTCAGACTGTAACGCTTTTCAAACTGTTTTCATATGGAAGTGAAGCTTATGCAGTCACACTATGCATATGTGAACTTCCACGTGCATGCATATGTGTCTGCCTCCTAGAAACCTTTGAAGACCTTGGCTAATATTAAGCCAATTTTGACAAGAATTTGGAAGGCAGAAGGGTATTTCTTTTTTTTTCATGATTTTGTGCAAACAGGCTGCCCAGTAGTCTTCAGTAATACCATCACTGGAGGAAAAATTGTACCGAGGCACCAGATAAAGCATAGAGAGATGACAGAAATGTCTTTACCATGGGAAATATGTCAGTCAAAACTCTGTGCAATAGGGTCCTTAACATGAACCTGTGAGATGCAGACCCAACAGTCCCAATGCCTGTGGAGCCAGCCCAGCCCCACGGTTCTCTGCAAGCAGCAAGTTTTTCTTGTGGAAAGCTCAGTACCCAACTCTTCCCCCAACGCCCTTCCAGTAGGCCTGAAGCTCTTGTGAGCAAAAAAGACACCTGAGAGCACGGCACAGGCTCTGAACTTTGGTGTGACACCAGAAGCTCCCCTGAAACACAAGTGCTGGCAGCACCACGGCTGACCAGCACAGACCAGCTCTCCCAGGGCCCACTGGTCCTTACGGCCACTCTTACAGTCCTCAAACTACATTATACTTTTCTTATTAATCCCTTTCACTGGGTCAAAAGTTTTAATAAAGAAGCACAACCAGCACCACTCCAGAGTGCTTTGGAAAACCAAACACAGAGACAGTCAATGCCTATCATCAGGAATCACACACCAGCACTGTTCGTTTTGGAGATGAGCTCCAGTTATCCAGAAACTGTTGCTAATGCATGATTCAGTTTTTTTAAAGTGTGCTTATATTTCTCAATATATGGGAAAAGAACATTTAAAATCCATTCAAGAGGCCCCAAAATTATCACTGTTTCCAAAGCTCTACCCAGCCAGAATTGCTGTGGACAGCAAAGACAAGAGACATTAATAACAATTATTGCTCAATTAGCTGCTGTCAAACCTGGCCACCAGGCTGTTTGCTACTAGAGACAAATACATACATTTCTTCTTTCCTACTGTGTATTTGAACTATTAACTTGACATTTACATTCATTTGTACCTTAATTTATTCATGCCTCTTCTTTTTTATGGTGGGAAGAATAGGCACGCATGCGGGAATTGCTTTTATTCAAATGTCAAATGCCAAATTTTGCCTGCTTTCTTAAGAGCCAGAAGGCTCACAGATATACTGTGGATAATTCAGCAAGAAACTCCGCACAAACCCTTTGTCATTAAAGGTTTAGCTGCAGCAGGGTGTTTTCAAAGAAGCCTATTTGTTAATATCTTCTCTTTTGTGTGAGTAACACTGCGAAGCCCTTAATGTTTAATTTCTTTGCATCTAAGGGGTATTACTCATGGTGACAAAAGCTTCATTTTCACTAAGGGCCTAAGCTAGGCAAGATGTGGTCAGCCTTAAGTAGAGCAAATCACTACCTTCCAAAAATACAGAAATGCAATAGGAAATGGGGGGGAAAATAACAGGCAGACTTTTAAAAATTAATATGCCTATAGTTTTTAATGCTGTGATGGTCACCGTTGTATCTGAGCATGTTCCAATAGTCCATAGAGGAATACAACTGCACATAACTGTGTTATGTGCCTCTTCTCTCCCTAGAGAGAAAGAGGTGCGATCTGAGGGGCATTGAAGTTTGCATTTGACTTTTAAAAATATACTTGCTTTCTATGACTTAATGTTTGTGAAACTAAGTCAGAGCCATCTCTTGCCCTTGGATTAAAAAATACCAAGATCTGTCATGATTCTTGAGGTCTTAACGCATCATGACTTATAAAAATCTTTGACACAAAGAGGGTTTTTTGGTGTGACAGAAGTGCTTTGCGCAGTCGTAGATATTCTGAGCAGGGCAATACTTTGAAGATAAAGCTCATGTTCTACATATTTTATAGAAGCCAATGCAGATATTCTTGATAATTCCACAGATGCCTCTGTCAAGTTCAGTGTTAGGTGGAGTCTCTCAAAAACTTTCTCCTGAAAAGACATCACACTGCCCTACCCATGTACAAACCATCGAAGACCTGAGCAACAGCAGCAAAGTCATTAGCTGAGAGGATGAGAGAGAGTGTCATCAGTGTGTTTGGAAGTTGAATATATATTGCTGTTTCAAAATGGTTAAAACATGAGACATAGGCATGAAGGTCTGTTTCCAGCATTCATTTCTCCCACTGTAAGTGTAGCCTGTTGCAACATAGCACCTGATAACTATCTCTCAGTTTGTGTCCAGAGGGTGGATTTGGAAGAAGCTAAGTAAAATAGTCCTTCCAGTTATACTAAAATAAACAAAAGGCAAGGACAAGGGGCCAGAGGAATGAAATCTCAATTATCTGCTACTCCTAAATACTTCCTGCTAGAACAATTTGTAAGTTGACAAACTTAATTAGCTTCTTTACCAATATTTTCCAGATGTTCAGATTTTTGTTAGACTACTTAAAACAGATGTTTTCCATATTTAATCATATGACTGTGGCAAATTTTTAGAGTCACCAACAGACCAATAGGCTATGAAAACTAAGCTCATCCAAGCAGCTAATGCACAGACCAGTGCAATATATCAATGAGCTAATCTCTAGAAAATGTAACTGTGAACTGTAATGAAGTCATACATATGTGACTATGGAAACAAATAACTTAGTAGTTGAACAGTAAAATAAGTAAAGGCTCGGAAGTTCAGACGTATACAAATGGTGTCAGTGGCAAAAGCTCACAGATTTTAATGCTGTCAGCTTTATAAAAAAAATCATAGGCTTTACAATGGATCTTTGGAGAGCAATAAAATATTTCCTTTTGAGACACTGAATACTTGAGGCAATAAATAAATAAATAAAATAAATAAAAATTTTCCCTGTGATGGTTGACGATGGGAGAGAGATTTGACACCCAAGCTAGAGAGAGAGAGAGAGAGAGAGCAGGAGCCATTTTCTTCTTTTGATAAACATAGTATATCCAAAATGGCAGTATCTTGTATTGTTTTTTATCTTTCAGACAATGGAAGTAGAAGAGGTGTCAGACAAGACATGACTATTTCCAAGTAACAACAAGAAGCTATGAGCAGTTGTGAAAAGAATTGCTGGCATGAATTCCAACTTCCTTCCATTAAATGTTTCACTAATTAACATTATAGGTAAAGATTAATCCACCATTCCTTCTGTTGCTGACAAACATAAGAACGCAAAAAACCAATGAAGGCTGTGCTGTCTCTATTTCGAAGTCACATGCAAGCTTTAGGTCAGATTGTATGGGGAGAATTCCCAAACTAAAAAGAGCAGGAATGTAAATCAGAAGTCTCCACACATCAACAGAATTTAATGTTTTCTTTCTCATCCATTGAACTGCATCATTAGCCTTTTTGAATATCCCTACCTGTCTTTCCCAGCTCACTGTTTCAAGCACAGGATCATACCCCAAGCTTGCGCTCATCAAGACGTTATCACATGCTGAGACATATGAATTCCATTTAGACTGCACAGAGAAACCCAAACTGGCTACACACAAATTAGCCCCTGGACCAGAATTTGTGAAGACATGTGAAAGGTTCTTTGAAAGGCAGCACAGACCCAGTAGAGCCAGAGCCACCAGAATAGAAGTGATGAATTAGGGTAGGCTACACCAGCTGGGGTCATCATCATCATATCCTGAGCCTATGGATCCTTTCTTCCTCTCTGCCTTTCTGTTGTGTTCCCTCAAACCTCCACAATGGAAGACAAAAATACAAATAGTACATCAGGCTCTCAAGCATGGACCAAGATTTAAAAAAAACCTTTTGAATTTTCAGTCTTTTTGAATTCTTGTGAAGTTACAGCCTTACAAAGGTGATCATGAAAACATTATTGCAGGGTGTGGTGCTACATTTTACCCTGGAATTGGAAGGAAGGAAGAGGAGAGACACAAAAGAAAAATATTTCTTTCATTTGAAAAAGCCATAAGTTTTGAGTGTGCTCTTGAAAAGGACTCAATTTTCTTTTGAAAGGGCATCATCATCTCCGTCAAAATTGGTAGCAGTTAACAGAAAATGTTAAAAAAATTGGTTTCATCTATCACTAACAAAATGTGCCACGTTCTGCAAGCATTGTCATTTTCCAAACAAAGAGTGAACCTTTCCACCTCCTCTAGGTGAAAACAGTTAACAAAACCCGAAGGCTAATGATATGCAAATTGCCTCCGTGGAAGAGTCGTTCATTTGTAATTCTTTCTCAAAACACCTTTGTTAAAGAGATCTGGAAAACAAGGTCTTCCCCTACTGTACAGTCTTTGGAGAAACATGTCTTTTTCTTGTGCATACTAATATTCCTCCTACTATCTCTGGAACACTTCCACTGCAAAGCTGCTTACCAACTGAGTGATTTAATGATTATTTCAATCCAAAATATAATGTCCACCCTTTTGAATATATCATTAGAATTTATCAAGCAACCTTCAGACATGATGGTCAGACCACTCTGCCAAATGAAATTACACTCCACAGCAGAACAAGTTTTGAAGTATAAGGTTAAAGAGCTGCACAGAAAATCTGGTTTCAGCAACAGGTTACAGTGGCCTATAAGAGGTGGCAAGTAGACTGAAGAAAACAATGTTTAAATAGAAGCTATTTGATGGCATCACTGCTACAGCTAAAAAGCATCCTTTCATACCATCTGCACCCCCTTCTATAATCTGCATTGTGTTATTCTCTTGAAATGAAAGCCACGAATAACTCTGAAGAGCAAATCATAAATGCATTTTGCTGCGGTCCCACGAGCAGCTGGTGGCCTTTGAAACCTGCACTCAGCAGCCCTTCCAAAAGATGTAGCTATGCTGATCCAAAAGAGGAGGCTGATTTTTTAGATGTAGCATCCCCACCCTGTGTCTCCTTTTATCACCATTTACGAAGGTTCTGACAGTCATATTTAATTAGGAAAGAACAGGAACAAGAGACGGTTAATTTGTCCTCATCTCCTTCACGTCAAACACTGCGGGACATGGGTCCAAGTGGTCACTCTTTTCAAGTGTGTGTCAAAAACAAAAAGAAAGAAAAAAGCACACAATCAAAACCAGCGTGAACTGCCCTGGCTTGGCTTATCTATGTACCAGTTTCATCAATATTTTATACTAACTAGTCCCTTCTATAGCATGTTCTTGAAAAAATCCCAAACCATAGTTCTGTAATACGTAACACTTAAGAACCAGGGTCCCATGTGCTCTACCTATATCAAATACTCACTATGGCTACAGATGTAAACTATGAAATACCAGCCCTGGTCAACACTTGAGACAGAAATTTAACTCAGATGCATTTGCTAGAAAAGACAGCAAGAGGAATTCGCCCCATACAGCATCATTTAAGCCTGCAGATGGTGGCTGTTGTGGGGAGTCCAGTTTGCAGTGAATTCCCAGCAGTTAAGGACCAACATGCCCTGTTTGCCTTAGAAACTTCTTGTTCTATGTGCATGTACACTTGGAAGTGCGTGTATGCAAACCTGCACGTGTACCAACGAACAGACCTTCCCCGCCTGGGTTGCAGTAAGAGGGTGCCCACCTTCGCCTTGCTGCAAAGGGCTCCCTGGAGCAGAACCGCCTGCGCAAATACTCTCTGCAGACTAGGTGCAACACGTTCATCGCATCCTCTGCTCCCCCCGTGCGCATTAACGGTGCTGTGCTTTGCTGAAAAGGACACTCTGTTCCCCTCTGCGTGATTTACCTCTGCCAGTAACTGGTGCTAGAATTTTATTTGGCTGTCTGTGTGTCTTGTGAAACATTTGGGGAATTTTGAGGCACTACAAAAGTGTTTAGAGGCCATTTTACAATCCTGCTGGTGCCATCTACTGCTGAATTTCGGCTCTAACAAAGTATGCTTTCAGAAAAGGAGCTGGGGGTCCTACCTGCTCCTGAGAACAGTGTAACTGCCCGTCTGTATCTTTTTTAACACTCAGTCAGAATGGCAGCACAAATCACACTTCTGCACCCTGCTAACTGGCAGAAGCTAAGCACCTCCAGGGACAAACCCTTAAACGCTGCTTATGGCTAGGTAACTGAAGCAGGTAAAAGTCTTCCAGATGTGAAAACACTGATTCAGAAGAACAACACTGATGGAAGATTTGCCCATAGAGCAGACCTGTAAGACCCTTTCTTTCCTCTCCAGGATGTCAGCACAATTCCTGCACTTTTCTTTGTGTTCCTAATCTGGTAAAAATCTGTTTCAAGAGATCAATTTTTTCACAGCCAACCAGAATGACAGGTCTCCTCTGAGTCAGGTCACCGCACTTGGGTCATTGCAAGAGCCACCTGTGCATGCAAGGGACAGGCTGGTTCAAGTCAGCCAGCTTAGTGAGGTTCAGCTACTGGACTCTGGCCCAGAACAACAAGGGGTCACTGCCAGGACCCAGGACAAGAGACAGGCATTTACAGAACTCGTTATGCTATCACATCTGAGGCTGAACAAAAGACACAAAATACACCCACCATGAACTAAAGCATAGGCAGTTCCAGAGCCAAGTCCCTCCGTTCCCTAGCACTTGCAGCATAAGCCAGAAAGGCTTATGTACAGCCTCACCGTCCTCCCACCTAAACGTGCTCCTCATCTCGCAGTTCACAGGGAGGGAAGCTGTCACAATATCAGGCAGTTTCTGTCCTAGCTGCTTCTAGACTTTTATAGCATCTGTAGTTCCCAGAGAAGAGCACAATCCTTTACACAATGAATTGGAGGGGAAAAGAATTGCATTTACAACATAAATGCCACCTATTACTCCTTGAGGAGCCGAACAGTGCCCTTTCTGAATCTGTTTTGTGAGCCAGGAGCACAGGAAGACTAGTGGGATCAAACCAGAATTATTTCACCCTTCTACCTATTAAATTTGCAGTCTGTACTTGCAGAATATAGAGAACCAGATGGAGGTTTGACTGTTGTATGAACAAGATTAACATGGCTGCTTAAAATTGCAGGGAACTAGATTAGACCTATTAGGCTAGAAGACCTTACATCTCATATGTAACTAGAAATGGCTTTATAAGCCTTCTTTCTGAATGTAAACATTCCTGTTTGCTTTCAATCCTCTATCTTTCCATGCCACCCTCCAAGAAATACAATTCCTGAGGCCTCAATGTGCACTAAAAGGACTGATCCAAACCCACCTGAAGTGCAGGTAGGTAGCTGCTGAAATGCTCGAACCCGTCAACAGCACAACTGCTTCAGGTCTTTCAGACTGGCTGGAAGCTAAATTGCCAACAATGCTTATGGTGAATGCATTTGAAAAGGAAGCCCTTAATGACTCTTGCTGAAGAGACAGAGCATCTCTACATCCTAAGGAGATGAATTTTAATACCTTGTTTCCCTGTGTTTATAGCTACACATTGCAGGCGAAAGAGAGCAAAGTATGAAGAACTGCCTGGCAGGCCAGCACGCTTGGAGGTGCAGAGAGGAAAGGATGCTTTGCTCCAGCACCCTTCTAGTGTGAGAGAGACAGGAGCATAGGCAGTGCCCTAACCCAGCTGAAATTCCCAGGCTGCTTCATTTTGGGTTCAGTTCATCAGTCTCCACCTTCCATCCTCAACCGTTGGCTGTTTCTCCTTATCTGTTCCCACCAGCAAAGGAGCGAAGGGAGCTGAGACACCGTGGCTCTGATGCCACAAATGCATACTGCAAATACTTGTGTCTTATACATTTAAATAATCTTGCTTTGCCCGGGGCTCTGTAGACAACAAGCAAGTGAAATTGGAACAGATGAAATAAATTATCTGTTGTTGACAAAGCCACCCACCATGGGCTGGTTCAGGTGGGCTGAATGATGCTGAGAACTTAATTGTCTATAAAACTAAACATCAGATAATTGAGGCTGCTTAAATTAATTTCAGAACAACAAAAAAGATCAGCTTCCAAACAAAATCCCGGTGTTTTCAATAACAATTTTGCAGCTGATACACCCTCTAGTGGCAAAGAGCCTTTTCTCTTATTGTAGTATCAAACCAGATGTGAGCTTTTCCTTTTTCCTACAAACATGTCTCTGCCCCTGGGGATTAGGGTTACACCGTTCCAGAAGGAACATTCCTGATGTGCTGTAGTTCACATATTGCTTTTGTTATACTGCTCTAGATTAGTTTTCCTAGCGAATATCAACAAAAACGCAAGCAGGCAACTTGGAGCAAAAGGCTCAAACCCAAAAATAAATGAAAAAGGATTACTTTGCTGCACTGCACTGTAGCTATTCCAGCCCAATAGTAAGTAGCCCAGTAGGAGCCTTTTGACTAAGCTGTGCAATGTATTAAACTTGATCTCATTTTTAGATCTCCTGAACTATGCAAGAGCTATGTTTATTACTCTGTAACAGCACAGTCAAGTGCTGAACCAAAGGCAAACATCACAGCCAGCTCATTTAGTTCCAACAAAAGCCAAACTTGCAGCCAGAACTCCTCTTCCTCCCCATCTGACCTAAATCTGTACACTGTGGCACGTCGCTGAAGCAAGTCATGCTTGCTGTTTAAAGAACGAGATCATTGGTTTTAGAAGTCAATGAGAGTCTTTGGAGCATTCACCACTACCAGCATTCCTCTCCAAATGAATAGCCCAAACCTCCAGGCTAATAACACTAATGTTTGTAAGAGTGTACCCCTTTTGTGAATTTAAGGCTTCTTCTGCCACTTGGGATTTTTTTCCTCCCTTTCTATCATGCCCATACCATGTTCCATACAAGAATATTTACAAATTATTTTCTAATGGAAGCCTATGAGTTTTTTTTAAAGAGCAGTCTGCTTGTTCTGGGCTTCATACATTGATCCCAGAAAGAAAGTCTTTGTAGGGACAGTGGAAAAGCCATTTTCAAAAGGAATGCAGTAGATGCTCACAGAGCCTACAACCCTATAGAAGTCCCTTAGAAAAATTCCTTTACTCACTCCACAGCTTGCTCAACAGACAAAGCCCACAGCAGTGCATCCAACTAGAGCCAGTCCCCACTTTCCTGCTTAGGAAAGTGTCTCCCCTGCTGCCTTCCTCTTATCCCCATCCCCGGCTGACCCTGCTTCTGGCCTCCTGGGCAGGCAAAGAAACTGCTCTTCAGGGTCTCAGTTTCTCAAAGCCTCTGTTGTGACCCCTTAAAAAAATCTAAGCACCTAAAAGGCTGACGGTGCAGTTATTTCTGGGCAACCCCTCCAGAAACTTTAATATGGTGGGATCTTTATATATCAGGGAGGTAGTTTGTAACCTCAATATCCAGCATGACCAGGAGACATTGGACAGCTAGTCTGCTTAGCATAAAGCTATCCGGGGCTACCCAGGAAGAAATGACATGTACAGGAACAAATCTGAAGTGCTACAGGATTTTTTAATGAGGAAAAAAAAAAATTATTAATCTGTCAGCATTTCTTAAGTTTCGCTGTCATAGCCAAGCTTTGGTTGCTCTTTCCTAGCCCGATCTTATCTTGCAAACCACATGCTCTCACTCAAGACAAAGTCATAAAATGCCCAGTGAATAAGGCATGCCTTGCATTGAGGCTTGAAAGCCAAATCGCTCAGGTTATCCAGGCTGCAGGATGATGACAGCTTCCAGAGAGGAGAATTATCCTGTGTCCACGCTTAGTTATCAGAACACCAGAGCTGTAAACGTTAGCCCTCTATTTGATCAGAGCATCTTGACATTGAGGTACAAGGAGTCAGTTGGTCTCCAAGGAGTGCAGAACCAAAACATAATGAGTTTTAAGGCTCAAACCACAAACTTGGAATTATACTCCACCTGCATTTCATAAACAGGATTATGCTGGACTAACCTATTTTGAAATATGACCACTTCTCATATGGCTGGGCCGCCCCAGTTCTGCCCCAGGCCTTGGATGTCTGCCTTCATGGGCTCTTGCTAGTTTGTTCCACCTTCATCATCGACTCATGTAGAAGAATGGTCATTAGGTTTCTTGTGAGTTTTACCTCTGCTGTGCAATAAGTATCACAGAGGTTTCTAATAGAGGTTTTTACCAGTATCAGTTTCTACTCTGGGTTTGGGAAAAAATAATTGAGAAGGGAAACTCCTTCTCAATTGGGGTTGATTTTATTCCAGCCTGTAGGACATCTCTCATTTGAAGAAAACCTTTCCCATCTGGAACAAGGATATACTTTGCAGCCTTTCAGAGCTGGGCACCATTTTGCCAAGTTACACTATTTGACCGAAATCATCTGTGAAATGCTTGCTAATTGCTACAAGATTTAAAAAGGAAAAGAACAGACCTGTTCAATAGGGTTCCCCTGAAGCATTTTTGCTCAGAATGGCACAGTGGTGGAACAACAACACAAAATATGCCCTGCTCACTGAACACCAAATTACTGGGATCATTTTCTAACAGTGAAAGAAAGAAAAATATGTAAAGGTAATTATGACATTTTTCATTGTTTTCAATAAATCTAAGCCTCTAATTACCCAAACTATTTATGGGAGGGTTTAGATGAAGTGTGTTAGCTCTCTCTTTCCTCAGGGCTCAACAGTTACAGGACTTGTTTCAGTAATCCCAGATTATTCTCTCATTTTACCTGTCCCCTTGCTCCATTAACCTGTTTGCATTCAGAGATCTATTTAAAGAAGTTTGCAGCATTTACACTGGCATAATGCTATTGATACAGAAATCACTTGAGCCTGTTTCAGTCTGTCAGCTTGACAACAGAACAGAATATTGTGTTTTCAGGAGCAACTATTTACTATGCAGGATCCTTCTTAAATTCTTGATTTTTTAACATACTCCCCTAAAATTTCCATTCATTTCAAGTGGCAGTCTGGTGTTCAGTTGGTTTCTGTATCAGTTTAGTAACCAAACCAGTAACCCAATTCAAAGTCAGTCTAAACCAGATCCTGAGAGTGGACACCCTTCAACCCCTTAAAATGACACAGGTCCATTGGAAACTGGTTTTCTAGACAAATATTTCTGCTTAAAGAGAGTCCAAACCCAGAGCTGAGAGATGATGGTTCCAGCTTTGGACTTCAGGTGCTTCCATGTGTCTCTCATCACTACACCAGAAGCAAGACCGTCTAGCTTCACTGCAAGGTGTGATGGGCGGTTGGGAGTAAAGGGCAGTGCTGCTGAGCAGGACCTTTACAGAAACAGTGGTAGGAGTTACACGTCTCATCTATTCAGCCATGTTAGACAACTCCTCTCTGTAGGTATCTTTGGTATACAGGTCTCAGGGACCACCCTGGAGTCATATCAAAGGATCAGAGGAACTAGGTCTGGGCTCCAGAAAGTAGGAGGCTCTCTACATTGATGCTCCCCCTGTTTCTTATGGATTTTAAATCCCCAAGGCATCCACACTGCATGCAGGTTTCTTCACATCCAGGTTCCTCTTCAGTGAACAACTGTGGCAGGGAGACGGATGGACTAAGGGACAGCACACACCAGTATCCGAACCTTGTATGCACAGCAGGCAATCCACACCGCCTGGGCTGGAGGCTGCAGGGTGAAAATATGTAAAATATATGCATTATAAGCAGGGCCAATAAAAAGCTTAGGGTAGCTACTGGGTACTGGGCTGTGCCTCTGGTTAAAATACAAACTCTGTGTCATGGATTAGGCTCTAACCAGAATACACCAGTAATCAGATTTTCAGAGATAGGGATCGATTTTATATGGTGTTAAGCATTCTGGCCTTGATCAAGCAGATGATTTCTGAATGACTTTAAATCAATTGGAACAGTTCCTGGATAGACCAAAACCTCATTTATGTGCATCTGAAAGATTATTCCAATTGCATCAGCTGGTTTAATAAAAAACATTGGCTCTACCTACGAACCCTGACTTGCTTATGTCCTTAGACCATCATGGCTATATTGCTGCTACCACTGTAACACAGTAGGGCATGTATATCTGCAATCATATGGAGCCAATTAGGTGACTCATTGACTATTAACACCCATCATTTGTATAAACACACCTACATAATCCTGTGTTTTAAACTATTGAAGGGACAGGTCTGACGGAACAGAGTAAAGAGTTTATTCCCACCAGAAACACCATGGTCCTCCTTCACTCCTTCCCTAAGAGCCTACTGGATTCCTTGTCCCTGCTCCCAGCAAACCTCTAGGAAGCAAAGAAGTGTCTCATCTCCCGCTAGTCCTGGTCCATGCAAAGGACACTTGAATCCTACAGCTCTCAGGGATGCTGCTGGCTCAGGCGGCAGGGCCCAATGGATATCCCTCCCATTCAGATGAAGAGGACTCTGCTTTTCTTGTGTTTTCAATTTACCTAGGAAGTTAGCCAAAACAAAATCAACTCTGCTCCCTGTATTCAAAGGTTATTAAGGCTGCAAAGTAAAACACTCAAAATTAGGAAAAAACAGTATTGCAGTATTTTGATCTGCTCTCTGTGCACATGTACTCTATATACAAGATCACAGGACACGTGCCTTATTGGCGCCCAAGATAGAATTGCTTTGGGGTTTCATCAGGGCTGAACATCAAAGCAAGAAGTTTGCAAGTAAGATCTCTGCTCCATTTGCTGCAATTGGGGAAGCTCTCTAGTGAATGAGGCAAGATGTTAAAGAAAGTACATCTTTGTGGATAAAAGCAGTTGGATATTGTCCCAGAAAACTGATTCTACCCCTGTCACTGCCAGTGATTCCCTTTGAGGAAAGCAATTTGCTTAAACCAAACTTTTTTTGAAGTGATCATCCATTATATTGCTCCTTTTCAGGGTCACAGCACACAATCTGTGTGCTAATTTGCAGAAGTGCCAAGTGCTAATACAGATAAAATCAGCAGCAATTGCATAAACAAAATGGTTAGTTGTAGCCCAGAGATATGGAGGAGCTATTATTTTAAGGAGATAGATAATTTCATGTGTCCTCAAAGCTTTGGATAAGAGAGAAGAGAATCACAGAATCATACGTCTGACAAGATCAACATTTTAGAACCTATGTTTCCCTTCTTCAATGAAGAAAAATGATGGCACTTATAATGAATAGGAATCATTGTTACATTGCTCTCCGCAGGAGGAAACAAGATTCCAAACTCAAATACAGGGACACAGTGCACCGATTTCTGCTAAGATAGACAAATACTTCTTTGGAAAAGTATTTTTAAAAAAGTTAGAAGAAATTGTTAAGTGACTTCAAAGGCAAGAAAAAAAATCAGCAAATCTACTATTTTTTTGCCAACTGAAAAACATTTGGGTTTGTTCACCAAACTATGAAAAAAGTGTGTTTTCCTGGTTGGATATACCTATCGTTAGAAGGGGTATCCTTCATATTGGAAAACCCAGGACTCAAAGAGTTCTAACTGCCATGCTCCAAAATGGTTATTGAATTTTTAAGATCTGGAGCAGCCTAGGCTGGTTGAGGAACTGGCAGCTGATTGCACATGGAACCAGGTCACTAAAGGCCCTTCTCCCTGCACTAAATGAATTAATTTTTGTGGATCCTTTATTCTCCTTGTTGTTCTGATCCAGTTAAAGTCACTGAAGCCAAATTAAAACGGCAAAACTAGCTTATTGGGTTTGGCAAGGGTGATTGTTTAAGATTTTAAAATCACATTTTACTTAGTTTAACTTATTTTAAGTTTGCATTTATGTTTTGTTCATGGTTTGAAGCCCTGGACAATTTTTCAAAGAACACTTTTAAGTTATCACCATTTTTATTCCTGCTAGTATTGATCAGCCTCAGGGGAAATAACAAGTCATTCTCTTGTGCAGAACTGTAAATGCAAAATAGCATTCTGTTGAAATACATAAACCTTTTGTGTCTCACCATGATCTGAGAATTATTAGCAGGGGCGTATCCTTTAATAACTTTGAAAAATGAACAAACTTATAACAGCTGGGAAAGGTTTTAACATACAGCTGTTATGGGAAATTTGCTGGAATTCATGATTTACATCTGAATTTAGAAACTGGATGAGATTAAACATTTTCTACAAATAGATCTTCATATTGAGATATTTTGGATTCTGGCTTTTGAGCAAATGTTAGACTGTCATATATAATCTAAATGCTTTTATTGGCAAATGAAAGGAAATTGTGAAATTACTTTTCATAACCTTTGTTTTAATTAAGTTTCCACTTTCTCATTATAATAATAGACAGTCCCCAAAGGCTTTAAAATTGGTATTTGTTTCCTTCACCCTCTGAATCTATGCAGTCCCATCACATATGCTACTTCAAGTCATCTGGTACAAGCAAGAGTACAGCCAAACACAGCCTGACAGAATCAGACTACATTTACAGGTAAGTGTATATGCGGTTGAAGCTGTATTCGCTTTGAGCAAATCTGGAAGTGCCTTCCGATTTACAGCCGAATTCTACACTAATTGTAAAATCGACACCACTTGCAGCAAAATTAATACCTTGAGGGTGCATACCTGAGGTCATCAAAGAAGTCCTTTCCTTTTCAAAGCTGTTTGAAAATGGGTTTGATGTGCAACCAAAGCCATAACTTCAGCAGAGCCATGGATGAGGAGGTGGTAGAACCGCAAAGCTGTAAAGGTCACTGACACAAGGACTGACATGCTGCTCTCAGTTTGTTCACCTTCAGCCCTTGCCATTCCAGATCCTCATCTTTCCTCCCCATTCTCACAGTCCTGGGGCTCAGAGATTGTCTGGCGGAGCCACAACAGCGACAAATTGAAGAGCCATGACAGTGGTGGGGAGAGAAATGCACAGAAAAGAAGAAAACATTTCAAAAGGGAAATGCAAATGATGAGCAAATAAATAAGGATGAAATGGACTGGTTTAGCGACAAATTTGTTGATATACTGCAGATTAGAGAAGTTGCTGTGAACTGCTCTGAGAAACATTTTGCTGACATTAGTTGGTGATTCTCCGCCTTCCCTCCTTATTTCTACAAGGAGAGTTGGGAATCACTGGAACTTGCACATTTCCTCGATTTATGGCCCCAGAAGCAATCAAATCCACAGTGCCTTCTCTGTTGGCTCAGAGCAATGATACAGAGCTCCCCATGGCCCAGAGACATACACATGCTCTAACCTTGGCTGAACCCTTCTACCATTAGTCTTGATAATTGATGGAACCCAAGGAGAAATGACTGCAGTTTAATAACATTCGATGGTTTCTGGGTGACTAGTGGTGTGTGACTAAAGTAACATTTAGGTTAGGCATTACCCAATGCTTTTCAACAGAGGCCACAAGGGTAAAGGAAAGCAGGAAATGTGGCGGAAGAAGGTCTCAAAAAAGTGGAAAATAATTTCTCCATACTTCTATTCTGATTTTCTTCCTTATGAACATGGCATTTTCTGACCTGCTGATGTGGCAGATGACAGGCTTTGGAGAGTGTTCCTCAGGTATGAAATAATTGATTAAAACTTGCATAAATAAGCAAAGCAATTTTACATCTGTTTCCCAGGTACAGCAGGACTTAAATCTTCTTGTCTCATTTTCTGCTGACATAAGAGCAAAAGTAGATCCAACAATAATTATGGAAAATCTTAAGGAAACAGATTTATTAAGATCCATTATGCTGGTGACCTGTTTGTAATATCTTGCAGGACCAGAGCTCAGCCATGTGAAATACCCACCCACACACCCCCAAAGCCTCAAACATACCTAAGCAGAATGGATGATATTACTTTTTAACTTTCACTGCCATTATTCATATCTGCCATATGTAGATATAAGTGCAACATTATGCATGAACACACATTTCACTCAGATCATGCAGAGCTGATCAATTTTTACTGATCTGAATATTCTTCTTTTAGCCTACTAATATTACTAACATTGCATTGCTGTCTTTCATCAGCATAGTGAGATAGTCAGGCCAGCTCTCCACTAGAAAACGTTTTTCACTCTAGCTGTAGTTGTAAGGTCCCTAGAATAAATGCTGCTCACACTGGCCTACTAAACTGTTGGACCAGCATATTCTGTATCAAGCTAAATAAGCTGTTTGTTTGTGGTTTTTTTTCTGGAATAACTATATGCTAATGGTATAGAAACAAAAAAACACATTTTGCACTGACAAACTCCCAAGAGATGCTCCCCATATGGGCAAAGTTCTATCCTACCAGAAATTATGTTTCCAGAAGGGAATATCAAAGACACCACACCCTAGAACTTTGTAATATGAAAAAATGCAGCTGAATATTCTGCACCAAATACACCAAGTCTGTACCTTTTCAGCTAAATGAAAATCACCAGTGGTTGATAGCTGTTAGGGACCATTAACATACAGATTATCAGTTTGGTAACCAGCAGCATAAAGCAGTGATACCGACAGGATTTAAAGCAATCCACTGCAAAAGTTCACTCCTCTTTAGTCTTTTACAGCTATATAATAGATATTTGGTCCAGAAAGTTGGTAGGACAATCCACGTACTGGGAGCTATGACATACACAGCTCACAACACCTGAAAAATACCTACATAAAACCTTTGGTAACAGACATCAGAAATACTCAGCTCATAAGAACAGAGCAGAAGATACCACCAGCTTCCTAATTTCCTGCAACACTGGAGAATGTTTTTCCCTTTCCAACCTGAAGAAATATGTCTTCATGGCAAGCAAAATACAGGATCATAAGAAATGTCAGAAGATCTCATGGTCAATATATTACCATGAGCTATGGTGAGGGGCGTGGTGGAGTAGAACGGTACTCATGGCCAAATTTTCAGGCGCTCAGCATGCAAAATGCAGAGTTGCTTTAAAAATCAGGCTGCTTCTTCTGGAGACTGGCTGGAAGCTGATTTCTTTTGAAAATCTGGCTGTAATAATGCACAAACAATGTTCTTCTAGTAAAAGAGCCACTGCTGGCTGCATGTTTAATTTATGTGTATTTAATCATCCATGATAATACAGTAAGTCTTGTTGAGTACAAGATGTGAGATCAGACTGCTGCCCATATGTAGAGAACAAATTCATATTAACCACAGTAACACATATGCCTAACTTGGCTAAACCTTTTAGCCAAAATCTGGGACTTGCTAACATATCAGTATGGAAGACATATGTTCTTCAGGGTATAAATTATGATGCTTTTCATCATATTACTTGTGCAGTCCAGTTTATGGAGTACAGCAGCTTAGCAGGGCTTGTTTGGATGGATGGAAAAAGCATGAATCATAAGTGAAATTCCCATAGCTCTTGTTTGATAGGCACCTAGTTACTCTGGGCAATGTGGATTAATAGAGCTAGACTAATAGTCAAGGTGAGCAAGCCTTTCTATACTGTGTCCCATCTGGAAACACAGGTGACACAACTAGTCTGTCACAGACTTGCTGTCTTTATTACACTCAATTTAACCAGAGAAATCAGAGCTTCTATAAAACAGCTGTTATAAAGATACTTGTATACATTTCACTAGACAATTATGAGCCTTCCTTACATTATTTCAATGGTTGTGGCAAGTATTTCTCAGGCAAAGCAGTTAATTAAATTAATGGTTTAAAATACACAGGTGCTATGCCTGGATTTTTAAAATTCCTTCTTTAAGCTATTTATATGCTGAATATTATAGTGGTGGGACAACGGAGTCCCTGGATACTACTGGGAGTGTATGCTCATTTCCAGGAAATTTCTAACACCACTTCCTTTAACCAGCATTGCTTCTCCAACCTGAAATCCAAAAGACCATTCCTCACAAACAGCTGTTAATTCTAAAGTACTTACAGATACCATCTGCAATTCCCATGACCTTAGTTGAGTAAGGCCATCATATATGGATAAAACACATTCCATGTCACATTTATGGTTTGAGAAAAACAAGCAGTGCAGAGCTTCAATTTGGTATTAACTTGAACAGAAAAATGAAATTAACATTGTGGGTACTGCCAACTCCACGTTGTTAAGAAAGGTGGGACATTACAGTTTATCCAGCCCAGCACTATGGACCTTATGCTCATTATGCAGGATTTGCAGCATGAAATTTAAAGACCAGATGGGCAGTCCAGAACTCCAGCCTGTGTTCAACAGGAATGTATCTATGAAAGGCTCTTGTTGAAAGGCACAGAGAGATAAAAATATTGATTTTTCAGTATCTTTCACTGTAGATGCTCAGCAGATGCTTGGGTTAAGACTGGAGGGGAAATGAGACAGTGTTGTAAGTGCTCTCCTCATTGCAGATATCTTGGCAGGAGGGACTGCGGGCAAACTACAATTCATCCTCCAGCGCCATCCCAGAGCTGAAAACGTGGGGCAGCTCAGAGCAGAGACCCAGGCACGCTGGGTGTTACAAGCCAGATTTAGGTCTGGATGCAATGTACTTATGTTAACATGGCATTAATAGGAACTATTAATCCAGAAACTTCCTCTAGCTCAGCCAATGGCTTTCCCTGTGCACTAATGAGACCTGCTGAGCGTTGGAGCTGTGCTGCAGCTAAGCCAATGAATCTACGTGGTGCAGGTTCATCACCTCTTATCTCTGCTACTTTGGGCAGCTCTGTGCAATTCCCAGCTCCCCAGCGCTCAGTGCCCTTGAAAACTGACACGTCTCCTCACCCTGCTCAGTGTTTCTTGTTGGAGATTCAATGCGGCAAGCTTTTAAGCTCGAGTCGTTTCCCTGGTACAGCAGAAGAGTAGCCCTACAGCCACGAAAATACCTGGCATTTGCTTAGGTGTCCAGTCCACCTTCGGCGCTTTAGTTGAGGTAGGAAACATCCTGAACACAACAGGGTTAAAACCAATCTGACAAACGAGGCAAAGCATGGAAAATATGAAGACAGCTATTTGGTAGCACATCTGAACCCTAGCACAGCAATACCATCTGCAATCACTTAGAGGTGCCCCAGTAAAGCGCAGCCCGGAATGCCTGGCTAATAAAGTGTCAGCAGCAGGGGGATTACGAGGGAGATTTACAAGAGTGCATGAGTTTAGTTGCTGCTGGAGACATCCGATACACTCTGTGTTTGATTCCAGGCTTTGAGACGGCAATGAAATAAGCCTGCGGACTTGTGTCGGAAAGTATTTTAAAGTGAACACTTCTATCCCACTTACCTGCAGGAGTCCAGGCAATGCTGCATCTCGGCACCTTGCTTGCCAGATGACTCTGGGGTAGGGTGCTGCTAGCATCTTGTTTTTTAAACAGCAGCAGAGGTAGGCAGAAAGGCAAACTGCCTGGCTCCCCAGCTCCCAGGATGACAGTCCTAAGCGAAGAGCCAGGGTTAATGCCCTGATGTGACATGCAGCTTTCTCCTTACCCGCTCCCTCCCTTAAAGCTTGTGTGCAATGGAGTATAAACCATTACGTTCGGGCCAAAACTTGCAAGAGCTATGGGGAGGTAAGATCTGAGGGTTTTTCTTAGGCTCGTTTCTAATTTTTAAATAATGGTCTTAAATATATATGTGATTGCTATTTAAATCTAAATTAGATGAAGCGTGAGTAAACATACTGTAGTGAACACATCAACCCTGGAAAGCTTGATAAGAGGAACAAATGCTGCTTTTTCAATCCATAAGTGATGAACTTCCCAGCTACGTTTTCAAATGTGTTTTCCTTTTATGAAGTGGATTTTCCAGGAGGCAATTAGAATGATTTGGGCAAAAACAAAGAGCAAAATATTTTCCCTTCATTGTCTAAAGCAACATAAATAAGTACCGAGCTTATTACTCACTCCCTTAGCAAATGAGAAGAGAAAACATTTTGTGCTTTGTTTCTGCATCTGACACATAGATGTAAAATGGGTAATAACCTCAGCCACAGCTATGTCACTTATGACAAAGCTGGCCTATGGCTCCAGTGGAATCACCTATATGATAAAGCTTTGTATGTGCTGAAGTGTTTGCAGGATGAAGCTCCTCACCACCTATATATCAGACTGTGTCTTGGCAGTTCATCAGACTGATGGCCCAGCAGCCCAAGTGCCCTATTGAAGATGTGAGTGACTATGAAAGCAGAAAAGGAATGGGAACAAGGAATGCACTTGCCCAACCTAAGAAAGTAATTGGAGATATTGTTCACTCTGGATATTCATCAAGCCTGGAGGCTAAATTCTGGCCCCATGGGAGCTGGTGGCAAACCTCCATTGATTTCAGTAAGGTCAGGATTTCACTAGTGATTTATGGAATGAACTAACATGACATTTTAACAATCAGTTTTAGTAGTTGGAAGTGTTATTCATTGCAGAGGTAAAGCATTGTTTGATTTTATGTGACAGTGTACCTTTAAAAACAGGCAACCTGCAAAGCAACAATATAAAATGCAGCACTTAAATTACATTATGATGAGGAATGACACCAAGGAATGAAACCAAGGAAATGTTCCCTTTCATTCCTCTCATACTTTCAAAAGTCAACAGTTATGAAGATAGTGTAACTGGTAAATTTAAATCACTTTTCCTCAACTTCAGAGCTGTTTGTTTGCAGTTTCTTCCATTCCTGGCAAAACACAAGGGCTTGTTTTTCAATATGAGCTATGGACTTTGCAGAGAAAGCACAATGATCCACCAACACATGTGAGTTGTTCATGGGGTGTTACAGGACAAAGAAGAAAAAACAAGTCTCCTATCCAAACACATGTCTGGATGAATATATACATTAATAATAGCTATAATAGTATCTTTGTAAACTCTGTTGTTAACTCTGCCATTCTGATCATTTCCATTTTCAATTCCAAGTTAAAACACCAGGAAAATTGTATAGTAGGTCTTGCGACAACTTAAAAATTTTTCAGTCCTTTATAAAAGAATCACTTGCTTCCTGTAAAAATCAGATCTCTGTGGTTTGAGATTTTCTGCTCTCATGATCAAACAATGTTCTAAGCAAGGGCGTAAGGGCATATTTGCAAATAGACAATAACTGCTTTTATTATAATAGCATGATTTGTTTTCTGATTTGATTTTCCTTTGCTGTGTTTTATTTTGGGGTTGTTTTTTTTTTTTCAGAGAGCATATATTTGTCATTAAAAATGTGACTGCAGGAGAAGGACTGGAATGTAGCTCCATTTGACTTCCCCAGCTACAAATCAGGACCAGAACACATTTATCCCATAACAGTAGCTAAACTTGCCCATTTCTCCATGCTCGGGGTAGGTGCTGGTTTGGGTTTGAAGCTTTACCGCAGGCTTTCTTTCCAAACACTGTCAGCCGTGCTGAGTTCTGGCTGCTCTGTTCCTGCCAGTCTCAGCCCTAGCTCTCCAAAGCAGTGCTTGTGTGATTACAGCAGCAAGACAGAGCAGCACAGACTCAACCAGCTTGCAAACATGCTTTGGCATTTGAGAAGTTCAAAGCCCATTTTTCCTTGCCTCCTGAAAGTCACCCCTTTAAATCAGAGAACTTGGTCTGAAGTCCACAGAGGATAATAGACCTGATGAACAGGACTGTCCACTGGCGTCTGTGGGTTTTGAAGGGACTCTGTCGGTGCTGCGTGTGATGCTTTCTTGGCAAATTTTGTTTTGAGGGTTTTAACTTGCAGTTCTGGGAAAAAAAAAAACCTGTCACAAAAGCGGGGGATGATCATGTTGTTTCACATTTCTTTTCTTAAGTGAATGTTTTGGTAGATTAACTTCTAAAGAAACTTAATCAGGAAAGCCCTTCATTCTGCCTTAATTTTTAAAAGAAGTCTCCAGTGTTCCCAGTTTTCCTTTTCCATGCCTGTTAGCTTTGTTTTTGTAACCCCACTATCATGCTTCTGCGTGTTAAGCCATTCCCGATCATCTATGCTGCATTTTGCATCAACACAAGACAAAGGAGCCAGCCCTGGCAGAGGCTCAGGCTTCCTCACTCTTAATAAGCACTCTCCAGCCCAATTTAGCTGTTAGTTGCCATCAAAAGCAGCCAATGATTCAGAGGATGAAGCCCTGCAAGCATGTCGATCTGTTAAATTGTTCCTTTCTACCAAAGCAGGAGTGATTCAAAGCAGTCACAGGTATGCCTGGATTCATTCAACAGACCTGTTCTTCCAGTCCTTAAGAACTGTCATTTTGTAATTGTCTAGGAAAATTTATTGTTTCTTTCAAAACAATGAGGAAAATAAAAGCCTCGTTCAAAATCAAATGAGTTTTAATAACCAGCTTTGGAGTAAGTCAAACTGCAGCCCGATCCTGCCATCTTGACTCAAGTCCTGGGTTTGCACTAAAAAAATCAACTCAGTTAGTGGGTAAGTGACCTCTCCATAGTTTATATAATTAGAGCTGGTTGAAATTTTCCACTTAAAATACTTTTATTTCTATTTAAAATGACCCTTTGGAAAACAGACAAAATATCCTCAGAAGATTTGGGTTTTCTTTGTCAAAATCTAACCTTCACAATTTTTTTACATTACCAATATCAGGAGAGAGAATTACCTTATTTATTTATTGACAATTTATTTACTTGGCCACTTTCTAACTTTCCAAAATTGGCCAAGTATGGAACAGTCACCAAACACGAAACAGAAAAAGGGAAATTATCTAAACACCATCCATTTTGTGATGTGGAATAACAAAAAAGAACAAAAGAAGATGAAGTAGTAAGTCCATGGCATTTCAAATCTCAGAAAACATTTTGAAATACTGAAAACATTTTTTTTTTTCCTGAACTCCACAGAATGCAAGGAGTTTTAGGCTTTCAAAACTTCCCATAAAATTTTCTGTTTGAGAGCTGCGGGGATCATAATTTTAATGTAATTTCAGGTAATCTATTATATGTTCAGAAAGAGAGAGACCTGTGTTTGAATGTGTTGTAAAGGTGGAAGTTTTCTTCTGTTAAACAGAAGGGGAAAAAAATGTTATCACAGACGCTGCTTGGTCTGGGACTAGGGCCTGTGTGGGGTGCACAGCTTTTTATACCAGTTACTGGGGTTAATGGGGTGACTTGTAGCAGGGACCTAGGAGAGGGATGGAGACACTTGGCTGGTGGGTTTTGAAGCCGTATGCCAAACGGCCAAGAAGCGCATCCCGTGCTTCCCCCCATCCATCTCCAGTGCCTGGCCCTTACCCAAAAACCTGTCCCCCGTGCCACTTTCTGCCCTTTTCCTTGCACCTTTGGTCAGGCTCACAAGCTTCTTCAGATCTCCTAGCTCATCCCCCAGCTACGACGTCCTCTCTGCTCTATTACTGGAAGGAAACATTTACATCTTCATGGCTCAGTCCCTTTGGAAGATTCCACCCCCCCCTCCATCTTTCTTATCATCAGGAGTAAAAACGAACCCAGCAGTGCCTCAGCGCTGCTCAAAACAGACGTTCACCAAGGGAGACATTTCCTACCACAGGCTGGCAGACAGCCTTCACCGCCGTGCCGTGCGGTCCCTACCGATAAGACCGACACGGCTCAGGCCAGCGGGTAGCTCAATACTTTCACCTCTGACACCGCCTGCTTCCCGGCCCCCGGAGACTTTCTGACCACCCCAAGGCATTTAGGGAGCATCCAAAAACTAATCCAGCTTTGTTCGTGAAGTTTCATTCCTAGTTGCCCTCTGGCCAAGGAAAGACCGAACGCAAACCCAGCTTGATGCCAGAACAAAGTGATTCAGATGAGCCCGGATTCCCAGTGGCACGAAGCGTTGGCACCATTAGGAGATGACACGGCAGCTTGCCGTGACTTTCACTATCTGATCAGACAATTTCTTAATCAGCAGAGACAGTGCTCGCTGTCAGAAAAATGTCGTATGAATCAGCTTTCATCTGCAGGGAACAGGTTCTGTTTTTGCAAAAGTAATGGGTGTCCAGTTGTTTTCCATATTCATTGTGCCGTACAGCACTTTCTTGCCGTTCCCAGGCTCTCCTGGCCCTCGTGGCTGCAGAGGCTCAGCACGCAAATGCAAACGAGGTTTCAGCAAGGGAAATCAAAGCTAGCCAGGGCAAAATTACTCTTGTAAGTGGAAGCTGGATATTCAAGCACAGTGGGAAGGCTGTGATTATAAGCACCTGAATTGGCTTTTTTAATATTTCAGCGATAGATGTGAAAAATACAACCTCTTATTTAAAAGGAGCTTTTCAAGTAACAGATTTGGTATTAGAAGAGTAATACATGCCAATAATTTCCATAATAAACATCCTCCATTTAGAATTAGAAGTAGAAACCGTCAGCTTCGTTAACATAAAATTAAGACACAATTTCTCAACTCCTCACGAGCTTTGGGTTTTGCTGAAGTAGTTTATGAACCACGTTTGCTTCTAATAACGTACATGTATTTGCATATCACGACCACAAGAGAGAGCTTTAGTGTTGGATGTCGTGCACTGCTGCGACAGAGGATTCAGGCAGTTCAGTAGCCGGTATTTTTAACTGGCATTTTTTAAGCATGATGAGGATACCAAAGCAAAACATCTAATACAGACAGCAAAACAGTTCCCCATTTTCCACAACACAGGCAACCTCCACGTGTCCTGAAGAACAAGCGTTTGGGAGGCAGGTTTTCAAAACCATGATATTTAGAAATTGCCACTTTTTTGCCCAGCAAAACAAGTTCCTCTGAAAATCTGATCCTAAAAATTTATGAGCAGCCTCAAGAAGGTAAGATTTGATGGGATGTTTCCAAAAAGAAGGTGTGACATCCATTTTTAGCTCTGTCTTTACAGACTGGGCTGGGTGATACCAGCTTCTATATAACCTTATATATAAAATTTGTATATAGCCATATATAAGTGTGTGTGTGTGTATATATACACACATGTATATCCAATCTTTTCCCTACACCACACTTCTCTGCTTAAACAGCCTCCCAGTTCTGGCCTGCTAAGCAGCTAGTCTCATTCCATTCAAATCCTTACCTAAGACTAATTTCTCCCATGATATCCATAAGGACTTTAATAATAATGATTATACTGCAGTCCAACCACCTCAAGCTCTCCACCCATCTCCTCCCTATTGTGTATTACCTTCCACTCATTTTCTCCCAGATAAAACAAACTCTTGAGGGCAGAGACCTGCTGGCTCTTCTAGTCTTCTTCTGGGTGTTGTAAATGTAATAAGGCAATATCACACATAAAGCACAGTATTCAAATGATACTGAGTCAGATGTAAATGAGGAAAAGCAGGTCATTCAGAGTTACCTCACCATGAAGTATCTAGATGCATTGCATTCCTGCAGCTTCCCGGATATGGTATGTAATGAAAATGGTGAATAATCTTGTGTGTGTATTATACCTTTCATCCCAAAGAATACTCAATTACTTTACTAATTGACTGTGCAAAGTGTCTACATGAGAACCTCTTTGCTCACAAGCGAAATGCAGCCAGAGCGCCAGCAGCAGCACAGGGCCAGCACGATTCCCAGAAAGTCTTGAGACAAAATCATAGACTCTGGGGAAGGCAGAACAGAGGAGGAAAATGAGAGATTTGGAGATGACCTTTAACTTGATGTTTCTCTGCCTTTGCCCAGTTTCAGCAGAACAACCGTTTGATTGTGTGCGAGATGTGCGTTTGCATGCAGTCACCGTTAAAGAGACCACATCTGGAGGAGCTGATGCGATACTGGGAGTCACTCCTTCCCTTTGCACTGAAATAAGAGGTCTGGGCCTGATCCTGAAACATCTGAGCACTTACAATTCCCTTGGATTCAGCAGGACCAGCCCTAACTGTAGCTCTTGAAATACCACACTACAGAGAGTATTGGCAAAGGTTGCTACTTGCTATAGCTACATATTCATTTGTTTTTAAAACATAGCCCCTAGATGTTTATGAGTTACTTTTTTTTATATTGTCAACTATTTTTAACTAACACCTCAGAAAGCTTCCTTAAACTTGCAGTGGCCCATTATGCATCCAGAAATATGAGAACAGTAAAACCTTTCCCTAGATAGAACATTTTTTTCAGTACCAAAGCACTTGATGATGCAAGTGATTTTACTATCTGTCTTACAAACAGGGAAACTGAGGCACAGAAAGTGAAATGACATACACAAAGCCAATCATCTGCTAAAAGCAGACTGACCACCCAGGGTTGATACCAGGTTTTGAAAAGTTATGCTTCTTCCAAACATGTAGAGTACCAGCGGCTGCTTCAGAAAGTGCCTCCGTCTGTTGCTCAAGTCCTACTTACAGCAACAGGATTTTGAATAGTTAAAGGAATCTGTGCTTGCAGATCTTATTGTAAGCATGGAGCCAGATACATCTTCTCATTTTATAACATGCATATGCATCTTCTAACAGGCATTGTCTATCTCTTCATCTGTACCACACTCATCAGATTACACTATCTGAAACTTCTTTTTCCCCCCAAGAGATCATAAAAGTTTCAGCATTTACTCAAAATGTTTTGTCGTGTTTTCAATTTGACAGACCGTGCAATGGCTCCAAAGATAACACAGCAGCTGCCAGTGCTTCTCATGTGTTGAGCTGAATTGTAGATGCCTGTCTACAATGGCATGTTTCCTCAGTAGTTTTAGATACTCTGAAACAGAATTTTCCAGTCTCCTCAAATATGTAAGATACGGGATGGCCAGCAGCTATTCAGGTTACACAACAGTGACATTTTTGAAAGGCGAGACAAGGCAAAACAAAAGTCCTTGGGGTGCACAGCCTCCAGCAGGGCCCTCCTCCAAAGCGCCTTTGGTTTCCTCACCTCTATCCTCTGCTCAAAGCCCTGAAGTAGCTGTTTGTTGCCCCTACTCGCTGCTTTGCCTCCTTTCTTGCTCTCAGAGGCTACAGTTTTTCTCACTCCTGTGGCTCTGGGTGCTGAGGCTTCGGCAGGAGACTCGTGGCCTTGAGCTGAGGCTCTCCAGCAGTCTCTTTCCAAAGGTGCCTGGGAGTGGGACGCTCAGAGGATGAGACGTCAAGAGCCAGAACTGCCTGGGACATTTTTTTCTGCTTCCCATCCCAATATAACTGCCCAGTAATTTCTCCAGCTCCTGGAAGTCCTTCTGCCATCACATGGAAAGGGACTGTTTTCATTTATACTTCTCTGGTGCAGGCAGTTCAGCGCGGAGGCAGAGGGCAGGGTGCAACAGTAATTTACACACTATAAACTTTTGTAGGTTTTATTCACCTCATTGGTCTGGTATTAAACAGCATCGCGTGGCGACTGTGTAAGCTGGGAGCAATGGTGCTGACTGTTGACTCGGTGCGTGCTCCACCACGCAGGAGTTTACACCTCCCTTCCCCATCAGCTGTGGCAGAGCAGCGGGAGAGCCGCTGAGTGGAGGAGAGGCTTGGGATGGAAACGAGGTGGGAACAGCGCATCCACCACATAATCAGTTTTATATATTTATTACTGTAATACTTAAAACTCTGCTAGGAGCTGTACGTATGTAGCTAGCTATACGCAAAGATGCAGTCCTTGCCAAAACCCAAAACTATGCAGAATCTTCCAGGAGCTGGTGAAGGTGCAGGAAAAGCCCATTAAGAAGCATAAGACAGTGACTTTTATGAAAAATATCTCAGCATAGGTCTTTCTTGATCAGTGCAAAACTACTTGGTAACAGCAGTATTTTGTCCTCTTGTCTGAGGGCTGTAGAGTGTGTTTGAAATGGGAGTCTAGAGAGGTGAAGAAAGTGTGATTCAGACTATTTATCCAAACCCCACAGGGTACACGGTGATTCACTTTCAGGGAATCCATGTATTGATTCTTTTGTCCCATGAGTGACACACAGAGTTTAATAACAAGGCCAGAAAACTAAAAGCAGAAGCAAAACAGGCTTCATTAAGGGGCATCCTCAGAGGAGCAAACCTGCAGAGGAGATGCAGAGCTTTACCATCTGCAAAAAACAACACGAAACTTTCTGCTGGAAAGGCTCCTGCTCCAGCTGCTGCAGTTCCTCTTGGGGTCATTCCCCTCCAATTCCCATGGAGAAAGGTCCCAAGAAACACTGTCCTGACTTGGCTGGTTAGGGTTGTCTGTGTGAGCTGTAGATGATCTTTTCAGAGTTTGATTTGGCCAGTAGCAAGATAATGAGTTAATCTATCAAAATAGGCTTTATGCTTTTTTCGCTTGTCATATCCTAGCTAGCACCAGAAGGTTCTTTTGTGAACCCTGAAGAAATTCTTGCCTAGAAGAAATTGCGCTGGATAAGTGTATTTTTTTATTTTAGGCAAAGAAAGGGAAAATGTTCAAGCATTATTAACAGCTCAGCCTTTTCTGGACCAGAAAACAACTCTAACGTAGAACAGCTGCATCTGAAAACAAAGTGGTTTTAATGCTCCTGCATTGCCTCACCTGAATAATAGCATTCAGGGCTTTGTTTCAAGACTTAATTTGTTATAGGAAGTTAAAAAAAGACACGCACGCAAACAACCCTATGGAAACTTTTGCCTACAATAAGTGTCAAGCAGAAAGAATGTTATTGATTGCAATAGATTTACACCCATAATGAATTTGGCCGGCTGGTCAAAAGTCTAGTGGGTGTGTAAATGGGGAGGTGAAGTGGGGAATGACGTACGTAGTGGTTTATCTGGAGAGCGGAGCCGCAAAATGTTGTAGTTACACTTAAGTTTTATTAAAAATGCCATTCTAACGAGCCCTAGTGGCCCCAGCACATGGAAAGTGGCTTGCTGTGTTTTGAATGGCACTGAGTAACACCCCAGGGCCTTAAATCAGTTCAAGATGTGTTGGTGGCGTCTGATGTTAAGCATAGAAGGGAAATTCAAAGCAATATAGATTTAACCTAGGGACCCTTCTTTTGCCTGATGCTTATCAATAATGCAAGCGTAAGTAAGAGCCAGGAGAAATTTGGTACCGAGGCAGAGTATTATATGAATGTGTGATTTTATTAGTAATACTTTTTCTGTGAGGTTTGGATAACCAATCCAAGCAGCACGACATTGAAATGTGGACAACAAAGAGATAAAGCCAGATATTCCATCCTGTGTATTTCTGCAGACACCACTTCATGTACTGTGCTCTGGGAAAATTAAAATGGGGGAAAAAAAGAAACAACTTTTTTTACAAGGCAAATGGAGGCAGAAGAAACAGCCATGGAGTGAGCGAGCAGAGAAGTCCTGCTACACATCTCAAGCCAGAGAGGTGGTTGAGGGATTTGTTACACTGCAACAGCTGACCGGAGGACACTAAAGACAAGGAGAAAAAGGAAAATGTGAAAATAGCACTAATCCCAAATATAAGAAACCACCTATTTCCTTGCATTTATGTGCAATGCCTTGCTAAGAAATTTAAGTGGAGTCCCCATGTCACAAAGGGTGGGTAAGACGAGCCCTATGTCTTTAATCCAGGGCTGTGCTTCCTAACCTTGTCATAGCTGCGACACTTCTACAATAATGTCTCAATGTCTCACCTGTTTTGATGGGACAGTGAAAATTACGGTTTCAGAGGTATTACTGATGCCAAGAAGGATTTCCCAGGTATTTGGATTTCACATAAGCTGCACATATTTGCCACCTGCCAGACTCAAACCTTTGCATTCCAGGCTCTGGAATGAAACCCAGAAGATTGAGGTGCACCTCTAATGCCATATGGATGGCACGATGAGCTTGGATGGTTTAATTTGTCAATGGCCATAATGGCAGCAGGAACTTGAAATCTGCTGAAACCCTGTATGTCCTTCACTCTCTATCTATGTGGTCTGGAGACAGACAACCACTGAGTCATGAACAGCAATCACTAACTTATGAGACGCAATTAGAAAGGAACCCCAACAACCACCTAATGAAATGCCAAGGACTTGGCACAAATAACTCTGGCGATACAATGAAGACGGAGTCTTAAACTCTTACCTTAAGCACTGCCTGCTTCCTTCCCACACTGACAGCTTTAGCAACAACGTGACTTAGAGTGTCTAATTATAGGATAATTATTGTTGTTGCGTTTGTAAAGGTCAGTCAGTAGAAGCTAGGACCCTAAGGGAATGGAGACAAGAAAGGTGAAGAAGGAAATGGGAGGAGCAAGGCTCATGGACTTTTTGACCAAGTGGAAACAAGGAGATAGGGCCTTTCTCTGTAACTGGACCACAATTTGTAGTCATGTAACATTAATGGTTTGTGCTCACAACTAAAGGCCAATCCTCTCCTGGTATAAATGTGAGCTAAGATTCAGGCCATGTGTCTTACCTTTCTCCATACCTACGATGCCAAAGAATCAAGCCACTGTGGTGATATGGCCAATTACAACCCAGATAGGTTGTTGCATCTGAAACTGTCTGCTCTCCTTTCCTGCTTCCGCGCTGCCTCAATACAAAGGAGGCAGTTTCTGGGCTGAAGCTTGATTTTTGCTCCTAATATTAAGGACAAGGTAAGAACTGGTGAAGGGTGGAAAGACAACTCCAAAGGTAGCTGGCATAAAAGCACAGAGAAGGTGGACTCAGAGACTGAATAGCACAGTATGACCCCCCTATTCAGTGACTACCACCTCAGAAAGCAGAGGACATAGTTCACGTTGATAAATTCAGTCTTCTTTCAAATCCACAAGAAAGAAATCAGCCATGCTACAGACACACTGTTGATCTTCTTCCCCTCCAAGCTTCCTGCCCATATTTTGACACAGGGAGGTGAGGGCTGCCAAGCAGAGGATCACCCATACTTTTCAGCACATTTGCATTTGAGTCTGCGAAGGGAAGGCTAACATTTGTCACCCAGGTACTGAGTGTGTCCTGTAAGCTGTAGTATATTCTTAAACACTATGTCATCGGAGGGAAGTCTTCTTGTGATCCTAACAAGTAAGTGATTAAGTAAATAAATAAATCTGTGCAGAGATGCTGATCTACATCCACCTCAAGAGCTTCAGATTTCACTAGGAGAAAATATGAAGCAAGACTGCAACTAGCAGAAAGGAATACTTGGATTCAGGTAATCATCAGGACAGCAGTAGGAGATACTCATTATTTGGACTCCTATCCCCTGTATGAGTAATTGCCTGATCCTGGAACAAAAAAATTCATTTATTTGGTGGCTATAACAAAATCATAAATTGGCAGCAATAGTGTTGTCAGGAATCTTGAACTTGTCCTGTGCAAATGGGATTGGCACACCTAATTTATTTTTTGTAAGACTTCAAAGAAAATAGGTCAAAATTCCTCACTGCAATTAGTTCAACTTAATATACGCATCTTTGATCTGTTAAAATATAATTATACTTCTCTAAATTATCCTCATTTCATTGAAACTGGCAAAATATGAAAGTATGGATGGATCTGAACCCAACCGAGGTCTCCAGGGAATTGTCTTGTTATAAGCGTGTGAGGTGACAGCCAGGATAAGTCCATTGCTGATGAGCCAATACAACTGCAGTTGTAATTCCTGCAGTATTCATTTAGTATTTCTGTCACTTCCACACTAGTAGGATGAAAAAGCTTTCTAAAAAAGGAAGTATATAGATTTTAGATTTGTGAAAAATAGGTTGAACTTTAGTTTAGCTTGAATCCATCTGTACACCCTGTAGAATCTCTTCCCTAAACACAGAGCAAATTCAGGGAGTGGTCACAGAACACTCATCTGAGTAGCTGATTTCAGAGCACCTTAGGAATTGACGTTAAGAATTATCAGATCAATCAGACATAAATCCTAGCCCTGCTGTTGCCCTTTTCAGGCATCCTAAACTTTATTCCTAATTCCAGCTGCATTTCTAAGGACATTCCTAACCTTCAGCATTGGACTATATTACACAAGTAAAGAGAAGAAGTCATCACCATAAAATTAAGAGAAAGGAAAGCTTCCAAGGTAAAATTTAAAGGGCTAAAATGACTCAGTGCGAAGAAGAACAGAAGAGTTCTGGGTAGATCGGGGAAGTCCAGGAGAGAAAAACTTATTTTCAACTCTCATGATTCACGGGAAAGGTACAGGAATGAGACCTAGAATGGAGAAATAAACTGAACGTATCTGTACAAAGAGGATAAACCAAGGGGATTAGAACTCTAGGTGAGATACAAGTGTCCTCATTTTCAAATATCAGAACTTGTTTACCAAAAGATGATAAGTTTTTGTGGTTGTAAAAGGCTTTACAAGTAGAAGATATTTACAGATGTGATCTAACAGATAAAACTGTAGGGGAGGGAGATCGTAACCTATGCTTGGCATTTCTGAGTCTACTTGAGTGTTCTCCTTTGGTACCACTATGTGTGTGTCTAAGGAGGGAAAGGGAAAGAGTAAATGATCCAGGTAAACAAGCACATTGTGCAACACTGCATCTGGAAAACTGTGTCAGCCTTTAACTTGTTTAACTGGCCCTCCTATGGCAGTAACACATCATTACTGCTTTCCGGTGTTTATTAATGTCATTTTTATGGTTTATTTGTAGCAAGGTTCAAATTCCATGCAAATAGATGTTTAAAAAAATCAGGGGTTTCATAGCCTTCATTATTATATATTGTAACAAGGAGATTGCATTGGATATGGATGGGGCAGAGAAAGAGGCTAATGGAGCAGCGTTTTGAATAGATTTGTGGTCTTACACAGGATCCTTACCTCATCAAATTCCCTGAAATCCCATAGCTACCAAAATAAACATTCCAGTCAAACCTGCCATTTCAGACTAAAGATGCCCAGTTCTGCTGCACTAAGGATTTTTCTCTATGCCTAAATGGTCAACACACTCTGAAGAAAATTGGTGGAGATTCATTCCCAAGCGTGGTCAAATGTCCAGGACTTCTCAGAATTAGTAGTCATCATTCCTTTAATAATAGTGTGCAAGGCAAGACTGTCATTCCCAAGCCACTCCTGGCCTGCTGGCACAGACGGACTGCAGCATGCAGTAATGGGATTCCTCTGTTCCCTCCGAGGGAAAGGATGCAGAAGACTCAAGCATCCCAAATGACTAAGCACCCACCCAAAAAGAAAACTAGATGGTTAGTCATGAAACTGAGAGAGCAATCATTCCCTGCATGGCAAGAAAACTGATTTCCTGAGCTCAAACTTAATACCCAAGCCCTGTGGAGAGCCAATAGGGAGCTCTCTGGCATGCCCCCCCCCCCCTTATGGAGTTTGAAATATGAATACATGCATGTCACCTTCTGCATGCAAATCAGTATAAAAAGCTCACTCTAAGGATGCTCATTTCTCTACAGGAATGCAAAAGGAAGCATTTAAAAAGTGCTGTATTTGATTGAATTTGAACCAATATATTCAGTGAGTTCTCCAAATACCTATGAGAGGATACTGAGACTTTTCCCCCTTGCCCCCCCCCGATGACTCCCAACATAATTTCAGTGATTAATTCTCAGTCCATAGGTTGACCATGGTCTGGTTTCATAAATAAAGTCCAAGCCTCAAAGTGGGAATAGGTTATGAGAGGATTAAACAAGTGACACTTGTTACTGGTATGAACATTCATCACTGCATCCCAAAGGGACGGTCTTGCTGCAAAACTTGTTTCTCCTTTTATTCTTTTCATTGCATTTAAAGGAGGGACAATGCGTTTACAGAGTTTTCTTTACAGCTAGAGCACTCTGTAGTACTGGCTCTTGGCAGTAAGACTTAGCTGGGACAGGTAGGGAGCACCAACTGGGCAAAATCTGCTGGGGAGGACAGCACTAAGACTATAAATTGATTTCCAGGGAGCCATCTTCCTTCTACTTTCATAGCTCAGTTAGGTCAGAAGACTGAAACTACATAGGTGTTATTGTGGGGTGGCGGGTTTCAGTATAGTCTAGACCACAGCTTGAAAATTCAACAAAGGGGTTTGCTACACCCTAAAAACTTGTAAAAACTTGGGTAGCTGCGAATCTTGGTTTAGCAATTCTAGTCATCTATTTCAGGCCTTCTTCCTTTAGAAGTTTACTTCAGGTTTAAAAGCTCATTTCTGTCTCAGGACCTGAGTATAGGAAAAGAGCTAATTTTAGGCTAGACCCTAATACTGATAGAGATCTGTCAACATGACTGTGAGAGACATATCCTCAGACTGAAAGCTCTCAAGTTTGGCAAGTGAAACTACTACATTTTGTTATGACATTTTCAGCGAAAATATTCAGTTTCCCTTTTTGGGTTACCTGAGGTATCTTTGAACCAGCAGATCTTCACATACCACTTTTTGTCTTCAGTGCAAGAGGTTCTCTCAGCTAGCAGGGAGAAGATGCACTTTGACCTCATGATAGCTGAATATATGACTTTGGGACCACTTTCTCCTATTGTTTCTCGTTAAAAAAAGATCACATTTCTGTTTCTATCAATATTCTCTGTGCCTCTTCCCAGTTACCTGTCAGATCACTCAACAGGATACATGAGTGTAGCAAGCAAAAAGGATCTGAATGCAGACAATGGAAACAGGCTGAGGATTTTCAGTCATGCCTCTCAGGTACGTTATGCTCACCTGGTCTGGTTGAAGGCTGCATCATTCCAAAGGCAGAGATCTGTAAATGCCCGTTTGCTCACAGACAAGCACAGGGGTTTCACAGAAGCTGTGCTAGCAGCACTGAGGCAGGGAAAGAAAACAAGCATGCTGTAAGGCACAGTCCTGGCTGTGAAGGCAAGATGACCTACGTATTTCTCCTTCCTTTTAGGATTAAATAGTGCTAGACCTCCTCCCAGATCATGCTTCATTCCATCAGCAGCCCTGCTGACTTCACTGTGACTATTCAGTCTGGTTAGAAGACTTACAGTCTGGCCCTAATTTCTCTGCTTCTTAATTTAGGGATGGTAAAGAGACTTAGTCAAAATATCTAAAAGCCCTAGACAGTTACTACCAATTGCAACAGAAAAACTTTGCAAAAGTAGATCAAATCTGGCCCTGTTAGCCCTTGCCAGCCAATGTTTTGGCTCTGGGTATTTTTTAAGTTCCTTTCTTGTCACTCTAAATCAGATGATTCACGCTGGTAACATGTTGTATCGCTTATCCAGTAATGCAACCTAATAAAACCCTGCTTAAAACCATTTTCCTTAAAGAACCAGAAGAATTTGTTCCTTGCAGAATCAAACCTGTGTTCTTAATAAAGGCAGATTGAATAAAACAAGCACTGTGAAGTAAAGGGACTAATTTAACAGCTCGCTGATGAAAATCTGTGGCTAGCTTCCCCCTCCCTCACCCCTTGCATGAGAACAGATGGTTTAACACAAGTTTTGAATGCAAAGTTAATTAAAAAAAAAAAATCCATTCCTCTTACAATCCTTGGGCTAAGACTTTAAAAGTTCCCTGCTAAATCGGAATGCCAATGCTCTTATTTTGAGCTCTGTAATAAGGAAACAGACTCATTAATGTTCTGCAATTATTGAAGTAAAGTGATGGTCATGGATTAGCCCTTGAATTGAGCACGGCAGGCTCCCTTGGCACCTAGACATCAGAATGGAATTTGAAAACCTCTGTTTTGTTCTATTTTCTCCATTGCTCTTAATCTGGTGCTGGAAGCAGGTACAGTCACCTTGATGGCAACGTCCCCAGAGGGAAGGCATTCAAAATGCAAGATCATTTCTCATAACAAGAACAGCAGCAACTTACATGTTAGGATTTGATTTCAATGAACTCTGAAAAAAAACCCCCAAATGATTTCATCTTGGGCTGGGACGCAACTACTTCTGGGATGGAAGGTAATAGTTTGTTAATGACAGCAACCTTGTATAAGAATCAGCACAGGACATGAGAAAACTAATATTAAATTTGTTTGTAGCATTACTGCAAGCTCCTGCCCCAAAGACCTTCCAATCTGAAAAGTCGCTTTAAATAACTGGGAGGAGTTTGGGGTAAGTGAAAAGTAATTGCCTGAACTAGAATCATCTTGGCTTAATGCATTTAATACTTCATATGTCAAGCATCAGAAGATCTTTAAACAACCAAGAGCCACCTTGGTTCTGCACCTGGAGAAGAGTTTTGTTTTACCTCTCATTTACAACCAAAGCATCTCCTAGCCCTGTTCCTAGAGACTAACTGCAGAGGAAAAGTCACCCCTAAAGACTCAAAAATATTTTCTTCTGTCATTTTCTTCACCCAGCTTTCTACCCAAAAACTGATTCAGCCCAAACATGCTTAATACCAGCTCTTAAGAAATAAGAAATTCCCAGGCCTACAGGGATGCCTTCTGATTATAACAAGAGTCCAAATTTATGGTGAATTTGAACAGGATCAGGTAATTCTGATCTTGTCAGGATCCTAATCACAACAGGACCAAAGCTAGTAGTTAGTGAAGTCACTCTTCAGTCCTTGTTGAAGCATAACTTGGAGGGAGATCTAATTAGCTACTGGGAGGCAGCATCCTTCTAGTTACCTTATCCATTTTCAATCATCTTTTACAAGCTCCAGCAGCAACTCTCAGAAACTGAGACAAACACTGAGCATTTGTTTTACAAATTGTACATACAAAACAGAAATATTCAGTCATCAATATATAGACTATGAATAGAATGCATAACCCTGCAGTTGGCGTTGTTGATGGGTTGTTTGTTTTTTTAAAGTCAGTCTTTCGTTTTTGCACCACTACTTGACCATGGATTGCAAAACCCCAGGAGCAATTAATTGCAGAGACAAACTGCAAACCCTACTACAGTCTAATTCCTTAATAGCATCCTTGAATCAAAGAGATGTCTAAACATTATCACACACACCTGTGATTAATAGCTCCCACAATCAATTACAGATGCAAACATGCAGGAGCAGGCTTGGCCCATAATGTGAATGGATTGAAGGTACCATATATGTGACTGAGTCTCATTCAGTCTATTTATCACCTAATGCTGGCATTTTATGGAGCCAAACTTTTTACAGTTTATCCTGAGCTGAGCAGACTAGAGAACAGCTTTGAAGAGACTAAACGTGATCTACAGATGATGGCATAAATATTGTTAATAACATTATATCCCTCCAGCTCAGGTGTGGCTGATACTCTACCCCTGATGTTTTAATTGGCATGAGGGCTCATGGTAATCATGGTTTATTGGAACCAAAGGAAGTCTTTTGGCTTCCAGTCTATTTTTTTCCTTCTTCATTGCTCCTCAAGTGATTTTTCTCCATACAGTAGTAACTGGTAGGACTTCTGATGGACTGTGGTGAAGAACAAAGTGCTTACACAAAAACCTAATGGGCATACAAAAGATGCAGTAATTAGGGCTAAGTTGGTAGCTGGAAAGCAAAATGGGGCAAATCAGTGTAAATCTCTTCAATGTGAGCAAGGGGTAAGTGGGAGTCGTCTTTTCTTTCTCTTCTTTCTTCCTCACCTGTACTCTCCTTGTGACCTACCTTCCCTGTTGTTGAGACCAAAACTCAGTGACTTCCCACCAAAACCACAGAACCATCAGCCAGACTTGGCAGATCACAGTGAACCTACCAAACAACACAGGCTTACTTAAAATTTACAACAAACCCCCAACACTAGTTGAGCTTCACATGATTAAATGCTTCAGCAAAGAAGTTTCTCACAACTCCAGTTACTGTGAAATAGCCCCTCTCGCCAGCTCCCTGGCCAAACTGTTAGCCAAAGCACACAGCAGGAAGGTGCTACTGGGGAACAAGCCTTTGCTGGCCCTCTCTCCCTTCGCCCAGCCACCTTAACTTCTCAAGATCTGATCTTGCATCATACAGTTCTCCTAAACTGCTTCATCATTTTCAGAACCGCAGATGAACGAAAGGGATTTTCTTTGCCACTAACATTGTGGGTTTGTACATGCGTGTCTAATTCCGGGCCTTGCATTGCTAATCCCATTTTCTAAAGGGCAAATCATTCCCATAAATGTTAGCTGTGGGCTCTGCCTCATCTGCGCTGGTCTCCACTGCTGCTATCTCAGGCAGAGTTGTACTTGTAGGGAATTGCGGCAGGCTTAAATACAACCTCAGTGTGGTGTAGTATGTATTCTTCAGCTCTGCACCTCCTTAAACATTCAAAAGTCAGGCAGGAAAAGTAAGAGGTATGCAGACACAATGTCTTCACGCTGAAGAATTCATTCTTAGCAAGAAAGTCATACAGAATTGGTGCCTGCAGAGGCTCCCTACCTTGTTCTCCAGACAGCGGCGTTAATGACTGAACAGCATAAATGAAGGGCTTTCATCTCGGCAAGTTTTCTTTTCACTGATTCATTATTATTAAGGAAATGGGTGAATCAGCTAGAATAAAGTAGGGACTCATTGTAGATCTTCATCTTTTATTGGCCACCTCCTGACGGAGCCTGACTGAAGCCACAAAACTGAGGTCTTCACCTGACCTTGCACCCTTCCCCCACCAGCCAAGGGTTGTTCAGAGCTTGGGTTCTTGTTTTGGCCTATGATAGAAGCTACACATAACACAGGGCAGCTGTGAAATATAGATCCCAAGCCAAAGTCTGATTTATGAAAACCTCATTCAGAGCAGTCTGTACGTAATGTTTTGGGCTGCAGCCATCTTTACCCAGAATTGGCACCAAGCGCCTCTCAAAGGTTCCATAAGAATTTGGTTGATTTTTTTGCTTGTTTTGGTTTTGATTTTCTCTTGCTGACTTCCTATATTTATTTGGTCTTTTCATATCCTCGCTTTAACAGGAAATAGAAATGGAAATGCTGAAATACCCTCAGAAAGGCTTTGTTTTGCTTTGATTGTTAAGGTATTTCAAGCTCAACAAGAAGCAAAAATATTGAAAACTTTACAAAGCAGCTTGTAAGACAAGACAGAAACCCACTTCTTCCTCCGAGGTATCCTTACTATGAGTATGATTTAACTCCCAGCGACATGAGAAATGTGGGGCTTCCCAAATGTTAAATGATCTATACAATGCTCAGGTTTGATTGAAACTCTGAACAAAAGCCCCAGCATATGGTTCAGGCACAGAATAAATCCACAGTTATCACAATCAAATTAGCATTTGCACCTCCCAGAATGTGGCATCACTCTGTGCTTTGGGAAGGAGAGGCAGACTGGACTCTCCATAAAACCAAAGATATCTGCTGTTAATGTTGTTAGGCGGTGAAAGAAATAATGAAGAAATTGTGGAGTTTCAGTGTTTGGGGGGCTGAGATCCTTTCTGGCCTCTAATTAGAGCCCCCACACTGATTTTTCTTCACTTGCATATAGGCCATGCAGAACCCCAGTCCCTCACTGGGGAATACACAGTATTAGGGCACCTCTCATTAAGGGTATTTATGCCATAAATTCAGTTTTCTGCCGAGGGATTGTTATTCACACATCCTAAAGAGACTGAGTAGTGTGCAGCCTGCTTCCAAGGCAGAAGAGGGTGCCTGGTTCTTCTCGTGGGACAGTTTTGGTCTCCATCATTGCGAAGGACAAGGTTTCAGGTTTGAGTAACTTGAAAAATGTTTCCTTTCCCTCACCACCATATCCTCAGACATGTTACGTGATCTCTGAGAATGCTGATGTGTTCTTAATTTTGTGTACTGGAAGGCAAGAAAGGGCATCTCTTTCTTGGCATATAGAAAGAATTTGACCGATTTGCCCCAAAAGCCCTATCTGGCAGCTGAGCATCTCCATTCTGAGCATCCCACAGGAAGACACGTGGAGTTTCCATGAATCTGAAAATGGGACTGAATAAAAAAATGGCTGCAGAATTCTGCATGTGTGAATTAGCTCTTGCAATTTTAGAGTGCTGCCTTATATAGGCAAGACCATGACATTTGAAAAAACAGTAATAAGTTCTAGCTTTCTGTGTATATGTGCATGCAAGCTTTAAGCTCCACTACAATGCACTTTAGTGTTTGGCCCTTACTTTAACCATTCTTAGAAAGCTAGTAAGTTTGCTACAGCACATGGACTGTACAATAGCGTCAGTACAAATGCTTTGTCTCCTCTTAAAGAAAGCTTGCAGTGTAAACAATGATCAAAAGGAACCAGGAACAAGCAAGAGTAGCTCTATGGAAAACGTTTGCAATGCTCTTTCTTTGGTGTGTTCACTTCCCTAAGTCCCTAGTGTTTTGCTGTCGTGGCTGGCCTGTAATTTTCAGACACTTTTGGAAAAGATGATGAATCATAACATTTTCTAGATCTTAGAGGAAAAAAAAACCCCAGAACAGTAAAAGCCTACAGTAGCATTTCCTGGTTAAATATACGTTTGCGGCACAACATGAAGTGCTGGGTTTAATGAACAGCTGCAATTTACTTATCTTTTGAATGGATCACTTTAAATGCATGTTGGAAAGCACCTTTCACCAAACTGCCCATTAGAAGTGAACTACAAAGTAAACGGATTGTATATGGGAAGCATTTCTTATCTCTGTGAGTGCAATACATCGCCTGCAGAGACTTTTTTTTTAAGTAGAGGCTATTTAATGATGCCTTTTAAAATTCTGATAAAATTAACATGTTTTATTTTTCTCCCTGCTACAAGAAGATTGACTAACACTTTCAACAATGGTAATCTGATGGGTACAGGCACAGATGTACAAATTAGATGCTTAAAATTATAGGTGAGATTCCCAATTAAGTATCTTATCCTGCTCCACTCTTTTACTTCAAGACAATTAATACTACATATTATGGGACAACTGGAAAAGAGTGTGTTTGCTTATACTCGGCATGCCAGATTAGCCTCTGGTACTTTCAAGAGAATACACTGTGTATTTGAAGATTTGGTGGCTTGCCTTTGCTTTTTGGGAGAGGAAGGGCAGGGTCTGGATCATATTTATTAAGGTTTGCTCTTGCTGAGCACAGCACAGGCAGTCAGTACTTTGTTAGAAGTGGATTACGACAGTCCATTTTTTATTGGTATTTTGCCATCATGAAATATTCTAATGTGCTGTTTCCCTTTCAGCTCACTATGGTCCTGGCTCTAATGTCACTAAAGGTAACAGTTGAGGGGGCTGAACCACCTTTGGAGACTGCAAAGGTCATCTCCACATCCACTGCTTGGGGAGCCCATAGTTCCCACACAGTTGGAAGTTGGTTTGATGTAAGGCATGGCTCAGGAGGAGATTTCTGGTCAGAATTCTGAAACACAGTAAATACCTGGCCAACAGAGTCTGCAAAAATAACCACTGGGATTTTACTGGGCAGTTCTGAGTTCCCATCTCAGAACTGTCTGCTCACACGCATTTCTCGCAAGGTCCTTTCTGAATATGGTAAGGGTGTTACCAAAGCTACTGCATTGCTGTCATCATACCACTAAATGAAAAAAAACCCAGGTTTTTTTCATGTGCTTTATTTTATGTCTTTAATTTGAGCTATTAATTTCAGGTTTCCTGACTGCCTCAAATGGAAATGTATGCTTTTGGCTCTGTAGCCAGTACAAATAAAAAAAAAATAAAAAAGGGAAATATTCTGATTTACCCAATTACTTCTACAAAGCTGTTGGGGCTGCCACCATTAAAAGATCATACTCAAGCATTAGCCTGGCATTGTCTTTGTGGTGGCACCAGAAGCAGACACATGGGTCAGACAAGAACATCCTTTCCTCCCTGCACATTCTTTTCAAGCAATAGCTATTATTCCAGTGACTCATGGACAGTTAAACCGCCATCACCATCTCAAGGAACAGAGCAACAATATCTGTTGTTAGGCTTGGCAGGATCCATTAAGCTCAAAGTGATGTGTCCTATTTAGTGATGACAGCCAAGTTCAATTAAGATCCATCTGACATCTCTTTGGGCGCTTCTCCAAACTTTATATGACCCTCTTGGCACTGTAAATCTCACAGAAGCGGTTTTCTTCATGAAATTTTTCTTATAATTTTAGTTCTGGATGAGGCTGGATGTGAGAGTGAGCACAACCTTCCACTTCATGCACTGGCACTCCTGCTTCTAGAAGGTTTAAAGCAAGCAAGAAGAGGAAAACCACTGGACAACTTTAAGAAGAGGCAGGAAAACTTGCTTTTTGCTTCATGTTTTGGGCAAAAGATCATTTGGGGGGCAAAGGGAATGGCTGTCTTATTTTATCTGAGCTGACTTCTCATCTGCTACTTGAGCCTCTCTAGTTTTTCTCTTCGCTAGGAAACAGCTTTGCTATGGTCATTGCCTGACTGGTGAAGTCAGGGTCAATTTTTTCCATCTGGACTGCATTAAGCATCTTCCATTTGCTCATCTCCCTCCCCCCAAACCACGCCTGCTCCTCTCCGGCCTCCCTTCTAATGCTGATGTGCTGCCAGGCATGTTCCGTTTCACCCACAGCCAAAAGGCAGCTCCAGTAGGATCTCATTAATTCACACTAATGATGGGGAATTTGGCAAATTAGTGAACTGACTTGGTCCTGCCATTATTAATAGCTTTGCCATTGACTTCAGGCAGAACCAGATTGAGTCCCTGAATTGATAACTCTCCTCAGACACCAGAAAGAGATTATATTTAATGAAATAGACTGATTTTTGTTTGGATGATTAGAGTTTAGCGTTATGATGGTGCATACTACAGCAAAAGCAATGAACTCTAATTAATGTGATGGCTCACAACAGCTTTTCAGCTATTAAATCTCTGTAGAAAGGAAATGAAAGCAAAAAGATGAGGTTTTCTTCACAGTTAGTAGAATGCAGGAACTTGCACAGTGAGAGTCACTGTATGTCTGTTTGGCCATCAAAAGGGTTAGCCCAGCAAGGATTTAGCTGATGGGACTCTGCCAGAGATTTCTATGTGACTGCGGTGAATTCCTTACTCTTTTTGTGCCTGAGCTGCCTTCTGGAAAAAGAAGATATTCTTTCCTTTCTACTGCACTTATCGATGTCACTTGGCTGATAATATCTTTAAATCTCATCCAAAAGAACTCTGTTTGGGGTATGAGGATGCTTTCTGAGCAATAACAAAGAGAAATCAGTGACCCACTGGTCATTTCTATCATCTCTTCTCAGCTGTTACAGGTTATGTCTAAGTTTCCAGTCCAACCATAAAACACAGTCACAGCAGTCCAGGGAATGTCTAATATTACTATGCCAGTGCGAGCTTAGCAGCCCCCAGTGACTCTTATGCTCTCGTGATATCACCAAGAAGCAAGCTCAGTAGCGCCAGTTGAAGGTCTGCAGGAGTAAAAATTACTTTGCCTTTCTCAAGGTTAATGTATTTTAATTTACAAAGAGCAAAGCGAATATACATACGAGCCTATTCTCTTAAAAGCACCAAAGGAGACAACTAGATTCTCCCTTTGGTGCTTTCCTTCCTAGAGGCAACGCATAATCAACTTTTGGTCTTCTCAACAGTTTAAGCTAATAAGCCAGACCATGAACTGGAGCAGCTGAAGCACAGACACGTTACCTTCTGCCAACTTTTGGGAGCGGGGCGAGGCAGACAGCTGGAGGCGGTAACGTCTTAAATCACCTCCATCGTGCAGAGCCTGGGTGCTATCAGGAGAGAAGTGAGGGTAGGGTGAGAATGAGACTACAGTGGAAATAAATCCGATGTTTTTACCTCTCTCTCTGGCGATGAACATTATTTCATAGGCTTGAGCAAGTCAGTGGGAACTGGAGCTGGAATCCACCTTGCTGTTATTCCAGCCCCACAAGATGGGAAAGAACAGCCTGGTCCCTCAGACAGATTATCGATAAGTAATATCCCTGCAGCTTAGAGGAATCCAAGAGCCTTATTCCTCCTGACTTTATTCCAGGAGCAGCGAGGAGGCGGGGACCTAGGCCTGTCCTAGAGATCAGAAAGCCAACTCCCAGCTCCCAGGAGTAAATTACATCCCTTAAAGACAGCGGATTGGGATTTCTACGCAGACTTTTTTTTTCCCTCTATGGCAGCATCATCACGCGGTGCTTCCCAGTAGCTGCTCTTCTTTATGTTCTTGCTGGACAGAAAAATGCTTGCTGGGAAATAGCCTTATAGACAGTCTCTTGTCTCCTACAACATACACACTCTTTCAGTCATAGAGCATACTACATAAAACCAGCACTTTGCAGACATCCTACTCTCACAGTTCCCTGTTTATGATCAAGACGAGAAGGAGGACTGGGCCTTACTTCACCACATGTGAACATGTGTGAAGTCCAAGTTAGAATGTACCAATACTGATTCTAATATGTTCAGGATTTTTGTTCATGTGGGTTGGAGGACAGAAATTAGGTATTGAATAAATAGACTACTTCGGATGTTTAGGGGAATTTTTGTGTTTTAAATTAACTGGTGATTCCACTTCATGTTGTGCAGTTTGATCTTTGGCCTTTGCTGCTCCTTCACAAACTGGTTCCCACTCCAGTTGCTATATGTCCTGGTCAGGCCAGCCCTTGGCCGGCTCCATGTGGCATTTCCATCTATCTCTTCCTATGCATTGCTCTGCATTTGCAATGCTTTTAGATTATTCCAGTCTTGCATACAATAGACTTTCATGGCATTCCCTGTTTTCATTCCTTTCCTTCCCCCCTCACCTCAAAGAGCAAAAAGTCTTAAGAGAAGGGAAATGGTCAGATCTGGGAAAAAAAAAGGAAATCTGCCAGAAGGGATTAGCTGGAGTATGTGTAGGCAGCTGTGTGCTCTGGAAGAAATCCGGTCATATTTGTTTTCCCTTGCTCTATTTTTCCCAAGTTTTCCTTTATTTTATCCCCAATTTGGCTGTGTCTGATGCTGAAGTTAGACGCCATTCAATGAGATTCTTCAAATCTTGAACTCCTGTGGGTGGTAAAGTACTTGCTAGTTTGACTGCCTTCTTTAGGCTTCAGAGTTAACAATCCAATGACATAGAGTAAAATAACTCTTTCTCCCCAAGGAACTGTAAGACCTGGCTTTCCTACAGGCTTAGAAAATCTTTTGCATCTTGTTCACATTACATTAATTTTCAGAACTGTCAGTGCTGGGACTATTTTCCAATGACAACAAAAACATTCGTGCTTTTATATTTATAAATGACAGCTCAGATTCTGAGACAACCATGAGCTGGCAACCTGGCTAGCTGAGCTATTCCAAACTGGCCCAGTTTGACTTGGCATCAGCAAGGAGGAAATGTCTCATTCTGTACTTGGCTTGCCAGGGAAGGTCTCATTGCTTTTGTAGCAGTGTAGAATGACTAGCTGCTGCCCTTTGCTGCAGAGTTATGAATCGTGCTCTCTCTGGACTAGGAAGTCAAGTGTCTCTCATGAATGGGTCTATTTGCCCGTCTACAATACCACCCACCTTCCTACTGGCATCATCTGCCTAAACCTGGAAGCGTGGCAGCACATACCAACCTCAAAAGCAAAAGACATGTAGCATCCAGCTGAGTATTAATTGTATCAAACGTGAATTAATAGAACTGCTTTTCAGGCTAGGCTGAGAGTGCAAGAAACAAAGATGCCTTCTCACAGGCAAAGCTATCTGCTTGAGTTTCATAGTCTAAATAGAACTGTTTGTTCCTTGATCTATTTTACTACTTTAAAATAACAAGTCAAGAGCCTGCTTTGAGGCTCATCAAAGTAGCTGGGAGAATTTTCATTCTGTCTCCCCTCCTTGCTACTCGACAGGATTTGGATCAACCTGTTAAAAATGTAATGTGGCTTTCCACATGACTCTGAAAGAGATAAAACAGACCATGATGAGGGCAAAGCCTTTATTGTACAAACTCATGGAGCACTCATCGCCGGACCTCCTGGGCCAGTACCAAGCCTCAGGCTTCCCCCAAGGCAGCCCAGGGAGGTGTTTGCCCAGTTTGCTGCCCTGAATGGTGCTGTTAACCACAACGTGGGAACTGTCCCAGAAGACTCTGCCAGTGCCTAGACCTGCCCTTTGATGTTCTGCTGTTGTCCAAGTGAAAGGGCGGTTTGGTCCAGAAAGTGGCAAAGAAAGTTGAATACAACCAATAAGTATTTCCTCAAGCAGCGAAACACATGAAGCCTACTTTTTGGTAATCGTGCCTCATAGCTGCTGTCTCTAGTAGCCAAGGTAGAAGCTGTTGGGATATTTGTAATGCTGCGCTCACTCTCATTTAGCTTCTCTGGTCTTTCTTGAGAGTTGGGCTCTGGTTACAGCCTTAGTGGGGATTTAACAGGATCTGTCTCCCTGCTATCCAGCAGCCTAGTTTTGCGAAAATCACAGCAACCTGATTATTTCTGAGACCTCTGCCCTCTTGTCAATTTTGATTGGAGTTGGCCCAGGAGTTCAAAAGGCTGTAACAGTTTGATCATATAATCCTGGCTTCCTTAGGAAACCAAGCTAAGGAACAAACAAACAGAAATCCTTACAGAAATACTTCCTTGACAGTTGAGGGGTTTTTTTAATCAACACCTTGACTTCTATGAAGATTTTTACCTTCACTTCCCACAAAGATTGTCTTACAGATCAGCCACCAAATGTGCAGAAGTGGCTCTGAAGTGGCACCGTTACAGGCAGGTTTGCATTAGGGTTAGTCTGCATCCCAGTGGGAGCCATGGGAAACCAGCACGGGACCCAGGTGTCCTACCAGCATCACCCCCTACACCCAGCACAGAAGATGACCACTTGCAGAGTAATTACCAGACACGTTTAACTGGAGCAAAACTCAGAGCTGAGCTGTTCCATGGCTGGGCCGTGCAGAGGGAGAGGATTTCCCCAGATGGACAATTCCCTCCGACCTGTCCACCCAGCTCAAATCCTGCTCAGAGCTGCTGTGTTGGGTGGTGTAGGGCTACCAGCTCCGTCTCTGGGAGCCTGGGACTAGGAATAAGAAATGACACCTACCGTGGTCCCAGCTAGTTTCCTGCCCAGCTTAGAGGGGTTGCTTGCCCAAGGAGTGCAGGGAGCTCTCTGACTCACCGAGGGCCCCCAATTCAGGCACTGGGAGCAGAGCTGAGCAAGATTCCCTGCAAATCACAAGCTTTGACACATCCACCTCGGTGCAGCGGGACTGCAGAGCAGGAGCGCCTCGCTCAGATTCTTCCAGGTTAGCGGCCAGCTTCTCTTCCCTCCGCTTTCTTTTCCCTCATTGCTCTTTCCGTGAGCACTGACAGCAGATCTGCTGAAGGGGCAGTTTTACAACCTAATCCCAATAAAAGACAGCAGCTGCCGGTGCGGAAACTGTGGACAAGAGCAGTCCGAAGTAATATGTTTTGGTATTAATTGCAACCCCTTTTTGCATCTGCCACTTTCAAAGCAGTTCTTCCAAAAAAAAAAAAAGGAATGGCAAATATGCCAAAAGCAATTATTTATGCACATTCAGCGTTATTTGATCTCGGTCAATTACTACTATGTTCCGAACAAGAGGCTGGAAAAGCAAATTTCCCCCCCCCCCCCCTTTTTTTTTAAGGAGTTCGGGACTAACATTTTCACATCGTCAAAAGTGATGACGCCTCACTCCACTAGCCAGGGGGTTGAAAAAGAAAACATGCGTTTGAGGGGGAAAGCTGCCTCTGCAGGGAGGCAGGGAAAAAGAGGGGAAAAGGGTTTGTCCGCCGAGCGGGACGCGGTGCCGGCCCTGCCCGCAGGAGAGGCCCCGGCACCGCACAGGGCTCCGGGTTTTACCGGGCTATAAATAAGGTAATAAGTGGTCGGGAACGGCCTCTCGGAAGGTAGCGCCCGCGTCTCTCCTTTCCCCAGGCAAAGGGAACAAGATCTCTCTTTTTTATCTTTTCTTTCTTCTTTTTTTTTTTTTTTTAAACATAGCTTTTCCCTCTGTAAGAGGTGTACGTTTAATTATAAAAGGGCCTTTTTCTGTTGTAATCTGTTTCCAGTTCAATTCCTTTGCTGGATAAATCCCTTAAACGTGTTGTCATTCCTTATTTATTGATTGCAGGTATTTGGGGTTTAATTGAGCAAGTCGGTCGTGGCCCAGGGCAGGAGTGGCGCTACATGAGCAATTAAATCTGATTAGCCCGAGCCCTTTAAGCCCCAGCTGGGTGATTGATAACCGAGACCAACATTCTTCAATTGACTCGCTACATCAAAAAGGAGAAGGGCTTAGAGGAGAAACGCATGGGTCCAACATGAAAAATAGCAAAGGAGCCGAGCAGATTAGATTTGCAAAGGAGCTGAGCTAACGGCGAAGGGAGCAGGGAGAACAGTCCTGGTCAGCCCATAAAATAAATCCGTAAGTGTCTCCTCCTTTAAAACTCAGCCAAGGCTGCCTTTTTTTTTTTTTTTTAAAAAAAAAAGAGGCTGAAGTGACCCGAGCTGGAGCAGGCATGGGCAAAGGCGGCGGAGCTTGGATTTTTAACACCCCTCAGCCCTCGGAGCTGAGCTCCATCCATAAAGCTGTCGTCTGTTTGTTAGTGTGTTTGTCTGCTCCGTCATTCCCCTTTTTGCCCGGTAGTTTGAGAAAATAAACTAGCCGGGAGAACAGGAGTGAGTAACCCCCATTTATCAGGCTGATGGATGTCCCTTGTCTCCCTTTGGCGGGGGGAGAGGGGTGTCCCTGCCCGCAGCATCCCCCTGCCCCGGCACCCGGGGGAGGTGGTACCCGCCGGGCGCTCCGGGGCAGGGACGCTCCGCAGATTTGGGGGACAGGGATGCTCCGAGGTTTAAGCCCCCGCCTTGGGAGACGTCGCAGCGCTGCTGCTCTTCTCAGCCGCTGAGCCGGCGGGTGCTCCGTCCAGATCTAACGCATTAGCGCTGTTAATCTCGGGAGAAGCACCCCCCCAGGACACTCAGGCGCCCCCCCCCGAAGCAGCCTGGTTGTCTGTCTGACACCCGAAACGAGAGGGCGTGGGAGGGGGGTGCAGGCAGCTCCGGGATCCGCCGTGCCAGACCTCCGCGATCCCGCCTTACGCCGGCACCGCCCGCCTCAGCCGAAATTACAGCGAAAGCGGCTCGACGGGAGAAATCAAAGCGCCGGGGGGGGGGAAACTTCGGCGGGGGGACACGGCACAGGGACACGCACACAGAGGACACGGCGACAGGGGGGACCCCGGGGGCAGCGGCCCGGGCTGGGGCGGGCGCCGGTGGCTCGGCGGGGCGCGGGGTGCCACCCCCGGCGGGGGTACCGTACCGCGGGGCCGGGGGGGCTCGGAGGGCGCTCCCCTCCTGCCTGCCGCCTTCTCCCTCGGATGCAAACAGCTTGAAAGCAGCAGAAATCACCGGGGAGGGGAGGAGGACGTCAGCAGGAGCTGGACTTCTAAAAACCGTTCCGCCCCATAGGCTTTAATATTAAAAACCCCCTAGGAGTCTCAGACACTGTATTAATTAGTGCAACCACCCATGAAAAGTTGGGTTTGGAACAGCATTCTTTGCCCTGTGTGAAACAGCAACCCTAATAAACAATTGTTAACTTGGCCTATTGCCTCTGGTAAATTACACAGCATTAAAAAATAATGCTTTTCATATTAGGCAGTAATTAAAGGTTGGGACAGCTTTAAAACAAGAGGGGGAGGGGGAGGAATCAAAGAAAATATAAAAATGTTCTTTCAAGAGTTATGGGAGGCTAATAAAGTATGTCTGTTATAGTGCACCACTTTGCCCCCAGCTACAGCCAAACTGGAGCCACTGCAATTGCCTCTCAATAAGATAATGATATTCCTTTCTCTGCTATTAAAAGGCTCCCAGTGCAAACTTAAAATGATTTATTTAATTTAAGAAATTATGAGGTGTAACTTCAAAGCGTAAGCCGTTAGTAATGGAAAACACCAGGTTGTTTAAAATTATAATAATAATTGTTTGGAATACAGTGACATCAAAGTGCTTTCATCACCAAATAAAATATAGCACAGACCCCCAAATCCAGTGGAGTTTATTGAGTAGACATTTTTTGGTGTGTTTTTATTATTTCCTTATCAAGAGACATTATTTTAGCAGCTCCTTTTCTCAGCTTTGATGTTTTGACAGTCTTAAATTAATTTTATTGCATTTTTTTGGCTCGGAGATGGGAGATTATTCTGACTGCTTATTTTTCATTATGACTTTTTTGTTTTCAAGAACCGGTTTGTTATTTAACACAGCACCTTGATAAGCGCAGTTGAAATGAATTGGCCATTACAGGTCATTAAAAAGCAAAGAATTCTGTTTTCAAGCAATCCATTACACGTCTGGGAAAATATTCCTACTTAAAACAAACTTTGGGTTGAACGCTGGCATAATCAGTTTAATAAAACGGGTAGCGCATACTTTTAAGGAACATGGTTTTTTCTTTACGAGATTCTTGCTTATTCAAAACACAGCAATCTAAGAAATACATATACAGAACATTTTGCCAAAAAAGACCTGCCTTTACAGTAAGACTATCACAGAATGTTTTTAATTTCCTTGAACAGTGTTATAAAACATTAATCGTACATACATTGCTTGAGACTTTTCCTTCCCAAGCAAAGCAGAATTATTCCAATCCCCTTTAAAAAAAAATGGTAGCATTTTAAAATATACTGCAGTTGCAGCTTTATAGACCGGTATTTCCACTAAAACAGCAGGGACAGAATTGCTCTGGTGTTAAAAGACTGAAATATAATGGATGGAAAGATTTTTATTCCTTTCGTGCAACTAGTTGGGAACTGCTGGTAGCACCCGCCAAATGCCTTATGGATTACGGTGGGAAACACACATCGAGGGACTAAGGGAGTCAAGCCCAACCCAAACCAAAAAAGCTCAACAACAAGACAAGACCCCGAAGTCACCCCCTCTCCGCGGTGGTGTCCGGCACCGACAAGGAGCGTGAACCGTGCAGCGGTTCGTCCCCGGGTTTCCCAGTGCGGGGGTGAGCTCTGCAGTTTCCCTGAGACCCCTGATGCTTTTCACTGGAAAAAAATATCCCCCCTGCTCTGGAAGGGAAAAAAAAATCGGAATAACCGCTTTGTTTTTATTTTGCGAGAGAGACTTCCTACGCAAAGAACGTGGGCACTGCCGAAAGTAGGTTAACTTCGAGAAATGACCCCCGGAAAAAAGTTTTTTTTAAATCTCCCTGGTGGTTATTGATCGTAGGCACGAGAGAAATACAGTCACACCGCGGGGGAGTGTTGGTCTTTGTGTATTTGTGGAGATTTTTTTGTACCGTTTAATGATTTTTTTTTTTTTTTTTTTTTTTTTTACTACAGAGATACACGTTGGTCCGCGGGGATAATAACCGGGGATAAATAGAAGGGGGAGATACACTTTGGAGAAAGGAAAATGATAACTTCCCTTTCTGAACAGCCCTGAGGTCGGCGGGAGCTGGATCCACCGCAGCGGCTCCGCGGACTCTCTGGCTACTTGCGCGGGAGCTGCGCGCAGCCGGGACACGAGTGGGTGGCTTGGAGCCTCCTCCCGCACCCCTGGGGGGGGACGACCGGGTGGGGTGGGTGCTTTCCGGGAGGGTGGGTCGTCCTTTGTCATCCCTCCGTGGGCTCCCCTCCTCCTGCCGTGCGTGCCCAGCACTCACCCCCCCCCCCCCAAAAATCCTGCAAAACTCCGCGTGTGCGCAAATCGGACATTCGGGTGCCTATGGCATCGGTGTGGCGAGACGCACAGACACTATATGGCAATCTGCAACGGACAGCTCGCCACTATAGCGATGTATGTGCGCGCACACCCAGGCGCGTACCCGCACGGTGTGCGAGTGCGTGGAAACCCCCCTGGGCGCGGGGATGCCCACGCCAGGAAGACCGCGCAGGGGCTGGGAGCCGGGGGAGGGATGCTGTTGCGGGATTCCGCTTGTCACCCGCATCTGCCCGGCCTGGAGGTTCGCTGCTCCCCCCCTGGACCCCCCTCCCGGGCTGGGATCCGCGGAGCAGGTGTCGGCTCCTGCGTGGAACAACCCCCTATCCCGGCGGCGCGCAGCGCTCCCCCGGTGCCGGGAGCCGGTGTCCGGCCGGGAGCGGCTCCATCCCGGCCGGGACGGTCCTTGAGGGGCCGGGGATCCTCCCGGGTCGGCTCCGCCGAGCTGGGTGCCCGCTGCCCCCGGTCTCTCAGCGAGGCTCCCGGCGGAGATCAAACCCCCCTGCGCTTTCGGGCACGCCGGCTCACGGCCGCGCCGCAGCCAGCGAGTTTTTTCCTCCTCGCCCATAAAATGCAGGAATTCCGGGCTTTGACAAGGCAACGTGACAACATGAAATGCAGGCTCCGAGCGCCCGTGGCTTTAGGTAATGAACGCCCGGCCGGAGCGAGTCAGAAAGCCCATTCCTAACTGTTTATGTCAACAAATCCATACGTCGTGAATTAAGGTCCCGGGAGAGCTGCGCTGTGCCCGGCTGGCCTGAGCCTCAGTTCAGCAAGTCGGGATTTTAAGGATCGGGATAATTTATCGCGTTGTTTTTAATGTTTATTATTTATTGCTCTAATTATTTTTCACTTTCTATTGGGAATTTAAAATATATAGATGTACCTGGAACAGATGCCAACTCCTTTCAGTCTCACTCAACTTCTAATCATCGCATCTGCTTTGTGTCAGAAAATACTTTGGGAACAATTTAACTTTGCATTAAAATAACTAATTAAAGCCACACCTCCACAGCCTCTTGCGAAAGTGGAGGAGGAATTTCAGTAAGTGCATCGCTTTTAATGGTAGCATTCTGATTTCCCTGCCTTGCTGTAATTTATTCAGTTACAGATCTGCCTGCGGGGCAGCTCCCATTAGGCCGATGATGAAGTCTCATGAGTAAAGCTTGACACCTCCCTCCTAATAAAATATAATACTCAATTAACTCGGCCTTTCTGAAGGCTTTAATTGGAACAAGTTAATAATGGGCGCAGGGTGAATTGTCATGCCATCCGCAAGCTCGGGGAAGGTGTCACGGATCCGTCCTGCCTTTCCCATAGCAGAGGTTGTAACCGAGATTTGGAAGCTTTTCCTTCAACACCCTTGTGTTCTGCAATAAATCTGTATCCATTTAAGGATCTATCATAACACACACAAAGCTCCCGCGCTCAAAGAATTTCCAGCGAAAAGATTTAGCCGTAATCCCTGACACAGCTGATTTATACTGAAGGTTAAAAAATACCGCTGGTTTATTTATAACCGGCCCGGCCCAGCTAAGAAAGCACTCGGGACAATCGGACGGGGAAGGATAGGGCCGAGGGGGGCTTCACCCTGCCCTGGAGTTCGGGGGATAATACTTCAGAAAGAGAGAGCCCGAGAAAGAAGCGGTTGTCTCCGGTTTTTATGCGGCAGTAAATGCTAATTTGAAAAGTCTGCATGGAGATTAGATTCCCCCAGCTTTGTTCCCTACAGTTGCGAAGCGGGAAGGTTAACAGGGGTTTGGGGTTGTTTTTTTTCGGAGGCGGGAGGGAGGTGAGCAGGGCAGGATCCGCGCTGCCCCGAGCTCCCCGAATCCTTAAGCCAACTCACAGCCCCCTCCTCCCAGCCCAGGTCGGGGGGTGTTTTCCCCCCCCGCCCTTTCCCTTCTTGCACGGCCGAGGCCTGATCCGGCCGGGTGCTGAGCATCGCTCTCCCGGCCCGCACGGAGGCAGGCAGGCAGCGAGGCTGGGGCTCGGGGCTGGGGCTGGGGGGGGGGGGCGGCCGGTGCCCTCCCGGGCAGCGCTGCCCAGGTGGTGCCCACCGGGGTGGGCAGGGAGAGCGATCGGCCTTCGGGAGAGCTGCGAGGCTGGGGCGAGCGCTGGAGCGAGGGCAAGCTCTCCTCGGCGCAGCTGAGAGCGTAGCCGAGCTAAATCGCCCGGCAGTTTCGACAGAGGAAAATCCACCTTTTTCTCCAGCTGGGTTTCCAGAGGTCACTCCAAATCCAAATAAGGCTCCTACAACAAAATTTACATTGGGCCAGCATAGCGCAGGGGTGTAACGTGGTAAACTGCCCCTGACCTCCCGAGTGCCCCTCTTATCCGAGCAAACCTGACCCCCCCTTGCCAGAAAGGCTGGGGCGGGTGGTCCAGTATCTGCTCTCCGGGCAGCACATGAATGTGGCCCTTGAGGGAGGCCGCCCTGAAAACTGTGGGACAGACTGACAGCACATGGGTGCCCTGAAATGCAACTGTACTGAAGTATTGCAGGGTCCCTGCCAGGCCTTACCTGTACAAAATTACCCCCAACTACTGTGGGGGTTGAGACTAGCCTCCCACTAAAGCACAGATTTGAGGTCGATGGAAAGGCAAGTCGGAGGGAGAGTCCTGAGCAAAAGAGAAAGGCACACGAGCTAAGGAGCGATGGAAACATCACCAGAGTATGATGTTGTAAAGAACAGAGGCGCCTAAAAGCGGTTGTTAAAAACAAGGAAACCTCATAAAAGGTTTGGCTTTCGACTTTGAATTGTTGACTTGCAATTCACCTTCATGTGCTGCAAATTTGGCTTTAATTCAGATTCAGAAAGGGGAAATAATCATAAAGGCAACCCAAACATTCCTTTGAACTTGACCCAGCGGTGCAAAACACACAGGGAGAGAAAATACTTTTTAAAGAACTCCAAACACTCACAGACCCACACGCGATTAAACATGTTTTTTCTTTTTTAATTTAATTCGAAATAAGAGATAAGAAATAATAAATCTTCAATAAAATATATAAAATTGTACAAGGCATCCCTTTCAAAGGGACTTTCCTATAATGGAAGATTGGGGGTGAGGGGAAGGGAGAGGGGAAGTTCATCTATAGTGGGTCCCAGGCGGCGACAGCGACTGGGTCAAAACAAACCAAAACCAGCAAAACCTTGTGGCTTTTTTTTTCTTTCGTTTTTCTGCTTTTTTTGTTTGTTTCTTTTTTCTTCCACAACAACATGCTAAGAAAATAAATCCAGGAGAAGCTCTGCCTTCAGTGCTCCACAGCCTTTGGAGTAACTTTCTCACAAAGTTTAGCAAGAGTAATACACATAATACAATAGTTACAAGGAGAAGCCTGGGGAAGATACTGCCAGCGCTCGGAGAGCTCCCACGGGGACAGACGGGTTACGTAGTCTCTTGGCACCCCACCGTCCTACTAGTAGGGTTGTTTGTGATACCTGGATCTCTCTTAAGAAGGGCTTGAAGCATGAGTCACTTATATTGGCATCCTTAGCAAGGAAAGGAGAGGAAGACTCGGGGGGTTCTTCTCTTTGATACAGGCTGTTGCAAATACTAATAAAAACCCCCAAACATCTCCCAGAAGTGTTCAACAATCCTTTGCTCACCACCACTGTGGAAACAACCCACGTCTTCTCTCCCCAGTAAGCTTCCTTCCCTCTCTCCTGGTTTTCAAAGAGCATTGCAGAGCCAAGATTACCTGGCTGTAGCCAAAAATTTCTAAGCATGCCAATAGGAAGAGATAAAGACCAGACTGCCTAATAACCCTCCCTTGCACTTTACCTCCCCTCACAGTGCTTTACAAACGCTGAAGCTATTTATACAGATAAAGGCATTACAGGAGCCAATGGTGGATAAAGCTGTGCTCTACATTTAGGGGCCCTGATGCTCATCTTGTTGCAAACATCTGTCTAGGCTCGGGATGCAAAAATTTTCCCTACCCCCAGAAATGCAGGAACTTGCTGGCTCTGAACTTCGCTCAGACTCTACTGGGTCTAGTTTCTATTTACACGGTGTCTCTAGCTAAGGGCTCTGCTTTCTTTAAAAAAAAAAAAAAAAACAAACCAAACAACAAATCCTTGATTATACCTTTTTATTTCCCTCCCCCCTGCCCCCATATTAAATGATGGCAACTTCAAGTGTGGGTTTAGGGCATGCACCCTTCTTACTTTAAACATGTGTTGGGCCCCATCAGGAAGGCATTGGGAAATCTCTGCCTCCATAAGATGAGATTGCTTTTTCACCCGTTTGTTTTTATTCTAGTTTTACGTGCACTGTATAAAACCCCTACATTTGCTCAAATGTTTTTTCTTTTTTTTTTTTTGTTTGTTTTTACATATTTTTTTTTCTTTGAGGATCAGACTCTGAGCGCTCAGAGCACTCTCAGAAGACACCCAACCCATAGCATACAGGATGCCTTGCTTTGCTAATGCAAACTCCCGTACACTCAGGATGGCAGATAGAAGCGTGCAGAAAGAACGGCCAGTACTGGTTGGGGTACTGCCTTCTCAGGGTTGGACATGATCCACCAGGAAGTCTGTCTCACTGTCGCTTTGTCTTTCTGATCTTCTTAGGATAAGTGGTACATGCTATATCCAACGGGAGTAGCATAGAGTCCAACGGGCGGGATAGGAAGCACAGGTCTGTGAAAAGGGTAGGATGTTCCATACAGTGAGGCAGCCTGGATGGGAGAGTTGATGGGGAAAGGGAGGCTGAACCCCGACGGCAACATAGGCTTTGCTGCCATTTTGAGCTTCTCTAGCTCAGCCTCCTGCAGTCTCTTGGCCTTGGCCCTCCGATTCTGGAACCAGATTTTGACCTGGGTCTCTGTGAGGTTGAGGGAGCTGGAGAACTCGGCTCTCTCGGCGATGGACAGATACTGCTTCTGGCGGAACTTGCGCTCCAGAGCCAGCAGCTGGGAAGTGGTGAATGGGGTTCGGGGCTTCCTATTCGTCTTGTGCTTCCTCAGGGTGCAGGCAGTGGGGCTCAGGTGTCCTGCAAGGAAGCGAAAGGCCGGTTATCACAAAAGCAGGGAGACCTGGGTGCTCTGGAGAAATGCTGTGCTTGAGAGGGCTGGGGCAGGAGAGAGGGGTTATGTGAAGGGGGCGTCCCGCCAGGTGATACCCTCAAAACAGGGGATCCTTTTGCAAGTGGCTCTGGAAATCTTTTTCTGGCCAAACTTATGCTTGCAGGACTTTAGCAGATGTCCTGGGAAGTGAAATTTTGCCTCAGTGATTTCAAAAGGACAGCTTGTAGCAAAGAGGGCACAAAGAATTCACAGACACACACAGCAGATCACTTTAGGAGTCACATCATAGGGGTCTAGAGCACACAAACCAGCTGTCTTGGTAGCTGCAGAACTGGAGGAGTAACTCCAGCAAAGCACAGGACAAACATATATGCAAAAGCAGGAGATTCACGAAACGACAGTGGTGCAAGAGACAAGCCCAGCCCAGCCCCACTCCAGGATTTCTCCACCAAGAGCAACAAGTCAACCCTATCTTTTTTCTGACAGCTGAAGAAGTGGGTCTGATAATTTTTCTGGTTTAGATAATTGGGGCGTTTTTCTTGCTATTTCTCCTTCAAGAGCAAGTTTTTCATCTGCTTAATAACTTTTCTTTTCATGGAGTATTTTCTGTTTTTCAACAAATATAAAAAAAAGAAGAAAGCAGCGCACTTTTCGTTCAACATTTAGCTTTTATGACATTTGCCAATTAAAAAAACCCCCACATAGCTGCAGCATCTCTAGACAATACAAGTCAGGAAACCTACTACCTTTTGGGTTTGCCTTATAACTCCAGCCAGGTTAGGCACATGTGCCCGGGATGGCCCATCGCTGACTTGTCTTTAGATTCATTTTGCATTTCACTAATAATTTTGCAATCTAAAGAATGATTAAAAAGCGTGTGGCTGACTTCAAAAGCTTAGCAATTTGGCTGTGTTTCAGCTCAGTCCCAGGGCATATGACAAGCCACCCTAGGTCCCCAGCTTGATACATGAAATGACACACAGGCTGCTCTTAAGAGGCTGCTAAATTATGTCCATGCTGTAGTGTCTGGTTCAAATGCTTGTCAGTATTTGCACATCGTGTTTTCTGGACCCCTTTCACTTTCCTCTTTTATTTTTTTTAAATAAGCCGAACCACAAAGCTGTTTAAGTGCATATCATGCAATTAAAAAATCCCACGAAGAAAGCGTTCGAAAGATCAGGAAGGGGAGGGAGAAAACAGCTACAGCAGAAAAAGTTAAACTTCTCTTCTAACACTTCTTCTAGATACTGAAAGTGAAAAATAAAGCTCTCTTAGAAAACAACTTGTCAAATACCGTCTTATGATCGCACGAAGGCATTTTAATAATTAAGGTGCTCACCGTGACATTTGGTTCACTCCTAAAACTACACGAAACCCAAACTACACTAAACCGACCCTAAATTCACTACCGCTCACCGCGTTATTCCAGTCCCTCTTTTTAAACGCAACCTATTTCTGTTCTCAAAGGGAAGCTCTCCAAAGACCCCGCTAAAAGGGGGCTCCTTCGGGGGGGTGGGGGCCTTTACAAGGGCGATCGTCCCTCCGGGGATCGCTCCCCGTCCCAGCTCCTTCCCCGGCTTTCGGGTTAGCCCGACCCGTCCCGACTTCTGCTGCGCACTGGGGAAACCGCGAAAACATGCTTTTAAATTAAATCCCGGACAAATATTTCCTCCGGAATACACCCAAGAGTTCACGGGCTTCTTCCCTCACCGTCCCCCAAGTGACTGCCAAACTCTGATAAGAAGCAGGGACCGTCGCCACCCCAGACCCTGTAATTGCGTTTATCCCGTGTCAGTCCTCAAGCACTCGCTGCAGTGATTTGTTTCGCTGTTTTTTTTGTTTATCCTCCGTTTTCTGGCCAATGTCGGACAAAAAAAAAAAAAAATCATCACTTGGAGATGGTTCCCTCTCCGTGTTGCTCAAAAATCTAACTTTTACAGCTCTTTCCCCAGTTCATCCCACCCGTAATATTAATAATACTAAATCGAGGAGCTGCTTCTAATGTCAAAACCCTCCACGGACAGATGGGCTTCTTGTGGGAGAACCGGTCATTGCCTCCTGCTGTCACACCGGCTCCGAGGGGCCGAGCGCCGGGAGGTGGGAAATCTGGAAGATGATCGAGGGCGAAGGACCTTCCCTTCCCTCATCATAATTTTTCGCCCCAAATCCCGCTGAAATCACCGCACCTGAACTTCCTAGCTATTGAAGTCCTTCACAAAGCTATTTTTGCAGACCGTCGATTTTAATAGAGAAAGAGGAGGAATTTCGAAGGGGAAAAAAAAAAAATGTATCGGGAAAAGACTAGGCCTTGTCTAAGTCTGCGGTTTAGGGCAGTTTTAAGGAGCACACGCTTCTTTTCACGCTTTTCCAGCGTACTTTAGGGTACATGAAAACCGAAAACCGGAGTTAAGCAGGGAATGACACGGGCAGGCTGCTTTCTTCCCGGCTCCTCTGCCGGGCCCTCTCGCAGCACGTTAGAAATCAAATTAATTCGGGGTTATGGCAAAGGAAAGGAAGCGACTGAAAGCCAAATCGAAATGATTGTCCAAAAAAACAAAAAAAAAAAAAAAAGAGAGAGGAACTGTAATAGCACTAAACTTCCTCCTTGCAATATTAGATTACAGGAGCAAATTCTGCGAGACTGTCCGGCTCAACAGTTCGCATCTGTAGAGTCACTAACTTAAGTAAAGCAGAGCATTTCATTTACATCGGTCAAGGTAGGGATGCGTGGAGGAGAGCGGATCGATCTGCTAATACAGGTGTACAGCCGCCACGGCTCTTGGCGACGGGAAGGCAGAAAGCCGAGCACTGCCGGGCTACGTTTTTCACCTTTTCCCGAAGGTAGTTTTTTTATTATTATTATTTTTTAAAAGCAATTGATTTTTTTTTTTTTTTTAAGGGAATCTCACCGAAAGCGAAATGCAATTCGGCGCAGACACAGCAGCGAGGCTGGAAGAGCAAAGGGGTTTAAGAAGTGACCTGTCACCTCCGGCTCGCGTGTCCCTAAGGCGGTGGGGACGGGGTCGGGAGAGATCGCAGGGGCTAAAGAGGTCAGGGCCAGCTCGAGGAACCTCGGCAGGCTGCATGCAACCAGGGAGAGACAGACAAACACCGCGCAAACACCGCAGAGACCGCGGCGGGACTCAGCGCGCAGAAAGCGCGCAAGCCTGGAAGGGACAATTCCCCACTTTCAGAGATTGCTTTGCAACGTGTGGTGGAAGGCAGAAGGAAACGGGGAGAATTTCCAGTTCTCGTTGCAACGGGATAGCACAAAAGGACGAACCGGCAGCCGGTGAGCCGTGTGCCGGGAAAGGGAGCTAGACCGCGGCAGGTCCTGATCTGTCTCTGGTTTTAAAAGCACGATGCGTTTATAGACATAGGCATCATTATATATATAAACACGCAGCTGCGTAACCCTAAAGGCAAGACACACATGAAGAAGTAGGTAACACACGCGTGCGAATCTCACGCACGCAGACATAACCACGCAGGCGAAGTGTTGATGTGCCTATGTCTATACCCAGCCCGCTCCCGCGCCTCCCGGCGCCCGGGGAGCGGCGCAGCTCGGCAGCCCGGGACCGGCAGCCCCGGGACCGGCAGCCCCGGGACCGGAGCGCTGCCCGCCTGCCCTCGCTCCCCGGCCGGCGGCGACTCCCGCGCAGCCCCGCGCAGCCCTCCGCCGCTTCCCCGGCCACTCACTCGGCGGAGGGGAATATCTCCCGGCCTCCTGGATCCAGGACGTGCCGTCCTCCGAGTTCTCCGATTTGACGGACGCCGTGTCGAAGGTTTTTGTAAGCGCCCCGGGGGGGCTGTGCGCGTCCCGGGAGCCGTGGCCCGGCAGCAGCAGGTTCCTGGAGGTGCCCACCGCCGCCCCGTCGGCGCTGCCCCCCGCCGCGGCCAGCGGCGGCTCTTTGGGGGGTTTCTTGTCGGACATGAGGGCTTCCACGCTGAACGGCAAGCTGGACACCTTGACTTTGTGGTGCTCCTCGGCGCCGGCCGCCGGGCCCTCCTCGTCGGAGGAGAAAACCTCCTTCGCCTTGGAAGGAGAAGCCATGGCGGGTGCGGAGGGAGGGAGGGAGGGAGGCTGGAGCGGGGCCGCCCGGGGAAGCTGCGCTGCGCCTCTGCCCGGCCCTGCGCGGGGACTGCGCGAGTGAGGAGGCGCCGCCGAGCCGCCCCCCTCTTTTCCCCCTCTGGGGGCTCCCCGGCTCTTTCCTCCTTTGGGAAGTGGAGTAAACGCCCCGCGGGCCAATCAGGGCCCGCGCTGGGGGCTGACGTCGGGGGGTGACTCATGCCATTGGCTTGGGAGCGGGAGGGCGGGGAGAAACTTTTTTTTTTTTTTTTTTTTTTTTGCGGGGCTTATTTTGGTTGGGGTGTTCCCCCTCCCCCCCCCCGTCCCCTCCGAAATGAATTAGGAGTTAATGACACGGGCAGCCAGCGGAGCTGTGCTATTAAGGAGCCGTCCAGGGCTATAATCATCCCAAAGCAAGCAAAAAAAAAAAAAAAAAAAAAGAAGCCGCCGGGGTAATTAAGGCTGATGATTAGGCGAAGAGGAAACTTTAGAAGATCGCGGCTCTGCCTCCTCTTGCCGCCGGTCCGGCTCCTCCCGTCACCTCCCCGGTCCCCCCCGGCCGCCCCGTCGGGTACCGGCGCTCCCCAGCCCCGCCGGACCCCCCCCCCCCGATCCCCCCCGACCCCCGGCCAGGTCCCCTAGAAATGAGGGGCTTTTCCGAGGGCAGAAGGTTTGGGGGGGGGGGCGGGATGCTGGACCCTCGCCCAGTGAAACGCCCCCCGCGGAGAAACGCGGGCGCCTGTTCCGCGCCGCTCGTTTTTCATCCCAAAAGGGTTTTTTTTTTTGTTTGCGTTTCCTCGGCAGCAGGACCCAAGTCGGGCAAAACCACTCTGCAGAGGTTAGATCTGTAATTATTATTTTTTTTTCTAGCGTCAATTACACACGTGATGAGTAGATGAGCTTTAATAAATTAGGGGCACGCAGCCCTTAATTAAGAGGCATATCAAACCAGTACTATGAAAGCGATTCTCTCACTTTTTTACTTCCTAACAGTGGTATGAATAAAGAGTATCCTTTAAAAAGCGTTTCTAATTACCGTGCGGATAAAAGCAAATACATATTGTTCTTTTCATAATTATTTTAATCTTACGCCGGGTGTTATTTCATGCTGTGCCCGCAACTTTCTCTGCCTTTTTTTTTTTTTTTTTTTAAATGTCCAGGAAGCACAGAGTTTGGGAGCCGTTTTGGTGTGTTATAACTGAGGCTCTAAAACCCCATATACTCTGGGAAGGTGGCAGTGCATCTGTTCTGGGGCTGTGCAGCACAGCTCCCTCACCCCATGCCCTGGCTTCAGGGGTGGCTCAGACAAAGCTGTGGGCTTTTGTCCTGGGCAGCTGCAGGGCTCTGCTCCCTACACAGTTTTGGTTATATCTCTTCTGCAAAACATGCTGGATTTCACTACCTCACCTTGTGCTCGATTTGGACTCCTGACTTTCCTGCCAGCCCATGCGGCAGTCTTGGAAGTCCCCAGTCCTGCTAACACAAATCACGACTTCCCACTCCCTCTGCAGCCTGTGCGATTATACCTTTTCCTAGAGGGCAGTTTGGGAGCTGATTTTGGGAGAGGAACTGGGCCAGAGTGGATTTTCTTTGGGCCGTGCTCCTCTGCCCAGGCCAGGCCAGAGTGTGCCTAAAGGATGGGGCTGTATTGAGTGTGCGGCTCTGGGCCCAGGGGTCCCCCTGGCCCCTTACAGCCCTTGTCAACCAACCTCCCTGGTCAGCCAACAAGTATCTGAGCCACCCCAGCCCTGATAGCATCTCACCTGGTGCCACGGATGGCAAATTGGGACCAGGGCATGTGATTGCGGTGTGGGAAGGAGTGTGGGAGGACGTGTACGAGAAGCCGTGTTACAAAACCCCACTCATCAGTGGGTCTAATAGTAGGGTTTGCACAGTCATTACTCATTGCTAGCAGTGTCGCTGCAGTCCTCAATGGGTTAAGGATTAAAGTCAAGCAAGACCTGCAAAGAGAAGCAATGCCTTTCACTGCTCCAGCCCAACTAACCTGGCTGAGGCAGCCTGCAACGTTTCAGGCAACACAGCCCCGATCCGGGCTTTTCTGCAGCGGTGAAAATAATACTTGATCCCACAAGCTGATGCCTCTCCAGCTGTTCTTGCTGTCCCCAGTTTGTCACTTCTCCTTCCCCGCAGAGCTCATCTCTTTGCTGGGAGATACTCGCAGAGAGATGCAGGACCGCAGTCAACCAGCCGCGGCCTTGCAAGCCCTGCTGCTGCGGTGGGGTTGAGTTTGTCCCTCTTCACCCCCCCTCCCCTTCCTTTCCCTTCTCCATGCTTCCTGCACCGTGACAAGTAAATGAGAATTGATGGGCATGCAGGAACAATGCATGTGTGTCAAGAACAATGCGCCGCCCGTGGAAAGCCATTGTGGGGCTGCTGAAAATGCTACAGATAATTATACTGCGCTCCCAAAGTCAATGCCCGCTGGAAGGGCGCCTGGGGAAGGAGAGCTCACAGGAAGGCAGGTCACGGTGACACTGATCACGTCCCTTGGGTGCAGGTTCTCTCCCTGGGGTGCCTGGCTGTGGCCCGGGTGTGCAAGCTCGCACACCGTCCTTGTGGGCTTGGGGAGGCTTCTCTGCGCTGCCATCCTTTGGGAGGCTGGAGAAAGGAGGGGGACCAAGGGACAACCTTCTCTCGGCACTGTGAGGCACGGAGCAGCAGAAGGAATGAGGGATGAGCATGAGGTGGCTCATCCAGCCTGGTTTGGCTGGCTTTTGGGTGCCACAGGAGCCCCTGGGATAGCAAAGCATGGCAGGGTTTGCTCATGGCGTTTGCCCTCTTCAGCGTTAGCCCATCGCGAGGTTGGCACATTTTCTGTCTAAAGTCCGAACTTGGAGGTTTCTCTCCTCCCTCACCCCTCCCCTCCTTCGTCCTCCTCCTATGAGTTAAACACAGGAGAATGAAGCCCCACACGGCACGCAATGCAGGGACGGCAACCTTGCCGAGACGGGGCTTGGAGAAATGTCTAAGAATTAAGGCTTTTCCCCCCTACTCAGGATCTCAGAGCGGCCGCCCAGCCTCAGACCAGCAGGGAATTCTCCCGGCCGGGGGAACCGACGTGAGTCCGGGGGTTTTCCCCTGCGTCGGGCTCCCCCCTCGTGTCCCCGGTGAGACCCCGCTCCCGGGCAGGGCTGTCCCAGGGGCTCGGCTGGTTCCCAGCCCCACGCCCGTGTCCGTCCCCCCCCACTCCGAGCCGCCATCAGAAACAGCCCCACGGGGCACGGCCGGATCCCAAGGATGCCCAGAAAGCCCCTAACGCCCCCCGTGCCCCTCAGCCTGTCGTCCCCCCCCCCCCACTCTCAGGCAGCATCAGCCCCCGTGAGCCGGGCCGGGCTCTGGGCGCCCCGGTCCTGGGGCTCTCAGCTGGAGTGGGACGGGGAGGGAGGGGAGCGCAGGGGGAGGAGAGACGGCGCAGACAAACTGAGGCTGTTTTGCAGGCGCCAGGAGCGGGGAGATGAAAGGGAAGCTCCTGGGGGAAGCGGCTGTGCAGTTTGACCGGCTCCAGCAGCAGCAGCGGCAGCAGCGACGGCCCCGGCCCGGCCAGCTCCGCCTTCTCCCTTTCCCCCCCCCCCGGGCTCCAGGCTGCCCCTCGGCCCACCTCCGCCTTTCCCAGCCTGGGGGCGGAGGGAGGCGACGGGCAGGCACTGCCGCAGCATCCTCGCTCCTCCATCCATCGGGCTGTGGGCAGCATCCCCACCACGAAATGCCACATAATTAGTCTGTGATAGCTCCTGAATTGGGGGGGGGGTCCAGTTTCTCCAGCCCCCCCCCCCCCCGCCCCTTACGGGCGCAAATCAGGAGGAAGCCCATTCGGATCATTACACGAGTGATGTCCTATATCCCCAGTCCACGCAAAGCACCAGCCCGTGTCCTTTACAGACAACTCGAGGGGACAAAACGCCCGCGGGCAGGGGGGAGCGCGTTTATTCTCCGGGAGGGACAACCCTACAAGCATTTTCCCCTCCTTTTATGATCGATTTGGTTAATAAGCCGTTTTCTAAAGAGAGGAGATTTTTTTTTAACGAGCCACTGTGAGGCTGGCGTGTGGAAGTCCTTTTAAGAAAGGAAGCTAAGGCTCCCGATTTGACTAGAAAGAAAGGCAAGAAAACGGAACCAGAGTGTGCACCAAGTTTAAGTTTTACCCCGAAACGAGGTGTACGCCGAGGTAATATTAGATGTGTCAGAGGTTGGGAGATTTTTGTCTCATCCCCTTGCTCCGGATGAGACCTGGAGCCAAGAGAAAGGCGTTGTAATAATAGATATTATGTATTTCTCTCCAGACGCTAGAAAGGAATCAAAAAGAGCTGAACATCAGAGCTTCCGAGGGATCGGGTCTGGTTAGCGACCCTTCGATCTGGATCCTCGTCTTGAGTCTTTTGGACTCTGTTTCTGAAGCCGCCTTGGTTGATGGCTGTTAGCTGCGGAGCCAGCTCCCGGGCGGCTTGCGGGGGCGACCCTTCTCCGGAGCATCCTCCGGCCACCCCCGGGTGGGTGGGGGGGCCACGACACGTGTCCCACGATCCCGGGCAGGCTGCGCCCGGCTCCAGCGGGGGGGGGGGTTCTGCCTGCCCGGGGCGGCGGGACGCGCTGCCCGGCTGAGCGCCCAGCTCCCGGTGCGCTGGGAAGGTGGGTACGATGAAGCCAAGTTGCGCTATATTCGGTGCGGGAAATGGGCAGTAAGTGCAATCACGCGTTATAATTGTCCTCTGTGTCACCCGACAATGGTTCCTATTTATCGCACCGGTGTCATCCGCTCGTTGAGACAGTGAGTGTACAATGAACCGTGATCATTGCATAAGACGAGCGTCTCCTTTCCCACCCGCCGAGGGTTGTTCTCTCCCTCTCTCTACGCAGGTATTTCATTTACGATCAGATATTTCTTCTGTTTGGCAAGAGGCAGGGGATAGTTGAGAGAGATCAGATGTTTTCCTGCTCAAAGCAGCTAACAGTTTTGCCCTTAAGGATTGAAAACGATTTTTTTTTCCGAGGTAATAACTTTTAAAATAAACACATGGAAAAGCTTCGAGGGAGGAAAGCGCTGTTAGAGAGGTTGCATTTACATGCAGAAAACTATCGGATGGAGACTTGGTTTTCGGAGGCGATACGCGGCCCCTCGCTGCGAAGAAGAGCGGGGCTCCGGGGGTGCCCGTTGCCGTGGGCAGTGACCGGGGGCTCCCTCAGGCGACCCGGGACTCCAGAGGGTCCCGTTCTGTCCTGGAGACCAGGGCGGGACCCTGCTCCCCTCGAAGGTAGCGCAACCAGCGCTGCTCCCCGGGAGCGCAGGATTGGGCCCCGAGGAGAGAAACCCCGGGCACCTGCTGGCGCCGTGCCGCCCGGAGCCGTCACGAAGGGACACCCCAAATCCCCCATCGAAAAAAAAAAAAAGTAACGTGGGCAAAATACTTTGGGGTTTGGCCCCAGCCAAGTGCAGGGACGGGCGCCCGGCCGGCCCGAAGCTCCCGCCCCGTCGGGGGCCGCGACGACGCCTCCGCTGCGAGCGGCGCCCGGAGGGCAGAGGCACAAACTCCCCGAGACTTCGCAGATCTCTTGTCTTTCTTTTCTTTTTTTTTTTTTTTAAGAGAGAGAGAAAAGGGGGGGGGGCGGGGAAAGAGGTTCTATGACCTCAAAACTTTTTTTCCGGGCTCCGTCTTTCCGTTTGCAAACGGTTTCCATCGAACTTGCTGCAGTGAATTTTAATTATCGCACACACCTTCCTGCTTGTCTGGGTTATGAATACAACAAAATGATTCAACCCAGCGCGGAAAATAATATGTGGAGAGTTATAAACTAAAACCTCCTGCATTGAGTTAGATTCGAGCACCCGATTATTCCCAGGGACCGCCTACACACACCCATCTCCCCATATAAACAAGGAGCTGAGTTTATTTTTATACGCGCATTTTACTTTTTTTGGTCAATTTTCATACACATTCGTTTTCGATGTTTTGCCTGCTTGCCTCCACCAACCTAAGAAATACAGGCGGCATGTGAGGTGGGCAATATACTGAATTATCCCGTGCTCAAACGGAGCTCCTATAAAAATCCTATTATTTATGCAGTACATTCGCAGTGTGGAGATGTGTCCCACGCTTGATGCAATTCTCGAATTACAATTATCTGCTGTCAGTTATTTTTTCCCACTTAGCTTCCCGTCTTTATTTTCCAAATCTATCCCGAGCCCCCTGAATGATCGCAGCTTTCCGACGTACCGTTTGTCTCCCGTAGCTGCCCATCTCTTTTTGATTATCTAGGCTGCTATAATAAACCAATCAATAAATCGCTTTTGAGTCACAGACTTAAATGTGGTACAAATTGATTGTGGGAGTGTGCCCGACTCTGTGAGATCATCTGGCTGATTTCTTTACTTCTCAAACACCATTACTTTAAAGAAAACTTAAATTTTCATCGATCGCTTTTTTAAAAAAAATAAAAATTAAATGAGGTTTTTATTTTTACTTGGTAGAATGAAGGCGGGGGGCGGATCCACGCAGCAATCCGGCAAAGCGTTTTGGGGCTAGGTTTAGTTCTAGCCCGACGAGTGAGACGAGGGATGCTTTCGACGGGACCCAGCCCTGTGCCTCGGAGAGCAGCGGGTTCAGTTCAGCCTCTCCCGGGTGGCCACAGCAGCCAACACACCGCGCTCCCCCACGCGTGATGCTGCGCCGGAGCCCTCGCGTGTCGCGCCTGCCGTCCTTGGCCAGTCGGGCTGGGTGTGAGCTCACAGCTGGCTGCTGCCAAACCCGCGGGGGTTCCCCGCAGGAATCTGGAGAGAGCTAAAATCCTCAGCCCAAACGTGCTTTTCCACCCAGCCCTGTCCAGCTCATTCCCGGCACTTTCTCACCCAGGGCGCGGGATGGGAGTGGGGTGGGCAGCGAGCGCCGGAGCGAGCACATTCCACTCCGGATTCCAGCCAGCCCTCCAAGGTTACAGGGATTTTTTTCCTTTCCTTTATTTAATTACATTCAGGGTTCTTTCACGGGGTTCGCAATTACTCTGATTGCATTTCGAGATGATATTAGCTTTGCGGAGAATGCCATCAGGGTCCCGGCAATGTTATGCAGGGGTGGGAAATTTATTTGGATGCTCCTAATTCCTCTGTAGATTCTATCGGCTCCACGTTTTTTTTAAGAAGGGCAACAATTTTTATTTGTGTATATATACATATTTGCACGGAAAATTGTTATAAGCAAAGCAAATCATACTTTAGAATGTAACAGATGTTGGAAGGATGTTCATTTAGCAAATGACGAAATTAAATCCATGCAACAATTTTTTACAGCTTTATTTTGCACAGCCGCTCAGAAATCAGAATCACTACATATCCAGTTTGCAGTCCTTAGATCCCTGTTAGTGTAGCGTTCCCTCTTTCTACACATGTATTGCTGCATACGTAAGGTAGTTAGCAATATCCCACACTGTCTTGTTTCCATAATTTCCTTCTGGAAAATAACCCTCTTTCCAATGTAAGCACTATCTTTGCCTATGAACTTACAAAATACATTTTAAACAACTTCATTTGTTGTCTCTAAGGTACAAAAAAAAAAAAAAATTAAAAAATTCTTTAAGTCTAACTCAAGGCGGCTGCTTGCAGAGATTGTGGGGAGGGAGCACTTTCAGGGAGAGCTTGCCATCAGGGCACTGTAGTCTGTTATATGGGGTTTTGCTTCCTGTAACAGACTGACTCAGGTTTTGTGTGCTTTTTATTTAAAGTCTGCATTTTCTTCTGACTGCACAACCCCAATTTGTTCCACTGCAGAGTTCCTTGGATAGTAGCTCCCCACAGTTCCTCATCTACAAAAATCTGAGTTCCTCTACGGTCAAATCAAATTGTTTTTTCAACACTTGTTTTTTTTCTTTTTTTTCCAAAGTGGTGCTAACAAGACCGCTATGCTCAGAGATGCTCTCGGTATTTTAAGGATTTGGTTTGTAGCTGGACCCTGATCCTGTCAGTGGCTTGGCATTGGTCAGCTTCCACAATTGTGCTACATAACAATGTGGTTCAAAATATTTCAGGATGCAGGCAACCAGCTCAGTCTTGATTTCCTAAGCAGCAGTGACAATGGTGGAGAAACGTGGGAAACAGAGATTTGTACCAAGCAAAGACATTTTTGCAATGTCAGGGTGTTTGACCGTGATAATGGCGAGCTCTGGATATTTAACGTTCAGTTAATAGAGGTTTTATTTCATTTGATTTACTCCAGATGGTTCTCAGCCACAACACAGAGACTTAGACAGCAACCAGAGCTCCAGCATGCAGGAGTATCTGAGTAATGAATTTTCATTTGGCCCACAACAGATAACAGCCTGGGCAACACTTGGATCTGTAGCAGTTTGGATTCCAGAGCCATACACTGCACAGGGGGAGGAGGAGAGGGCAAGGGAAGGGGCTGCTGCTCTTTACAGCACAGTGAAAGCCAGATCCACGTACGCCAAGAAAATCATCTTAAAATTATGTTAACAGTTTTCTACATTGCAGAGGGATAAATCTCAAACTAACAGCAATCAGAACAGTTCAGTCAGCCTTTGTCTGCAGTGATAATACTGGCTCTGCTTCTCCATCATTATTGGTGTAGGTCCAAAAAAGCCAACCTCTTTATGACCTAACTCCAATTACAACTGGCCTAATCAGCCCAAGGTCTAATATGTTAACAAAGGCTTTGCACGATCCAAAATTCCCACCAGATCTACTGGAGCATGACCAGTACCAGCTAAATTTGCAACACATCTCTGTGCTAGCACAGGCAACAACAGAAAAATAAAGTACTCTTTGTCTCTTTTGCACTTCCATTTGTGCTTTAAATCATACATTTTTTTCTCTGTGTAAATACATCTCTCACAAGTATAAATTCTTAGTTTATTCGGTAAGATTTTGATTTCTTTGGTCATGTTTCAAATAGGTCAAGATTAAGTATATCCATGATTACGGGAAAAGAAGGAAAATGCCTTGCCGTGAACATCTACCAGTTAGTAATAAAGGAGAAACTGGCAGGAAACCTTGGACGTAATTGTTAATGGTACGATTAGAGTTATTATTGGTGTGGTAGAATTCAAAGAGGATAATGCAAAAGGCAGATTATACTCAATAAATATGAAAGTTGCTGGTGCCTTCTGGGAAACACTAGAAGCTTTTCTCCATAGCAACTATTTATCACAAGTGTAACATTATTGTTAGTGATTATCCCTTTGCTTTTCTTTACTAGCAAAAAGGCTAGCATGCAAAATCAGATTTTGGGTGTGTGTGTGTGTATTTCCCTTCTGCAGATCAGTTTGCAGCAAAATGCAAAGTGTTCTCTTTCAAGGTGGTGAATGCCAAGAAAAGCAGCTTCTGCAGGCTACAAACAGCACACAGCAAATCACAGGGCATAGGTGTCCTCGATTTACCTTCACCATTCCCACTGGTGCTTGGATTCAAATGCAGAACATCACTGCAGGCATAGCATGTGCTGCAGGGGCCAAAAGGTCCTAAAGAAATCAAAGGGCTGATTCTTGGTTTTGCATTGGCCTTGGCATCGGAAGAAAAGCAGATCAGAATAAGGTAGTAAATGCCCACATGGAATAATGCTTGTATAAAGTGCCTGCTGCGCCTTCTCCCAGATCATTGTCGGTGACCCCCGGAGGTTGCTGGAAATGGTCTATGACTGGGGCATGTTCTGCTCTGACCATCCTTGTCTGCAGCATGGTCCTGTACTCAGACGTGTGCTGTGCTGTGGCTTCACAGCTGGCTTTCCTCAGCCTGGCTATGTGCCCGCAAGATGGGCAAAGGCGAAGGAGGAATGGGACAGCAGGAGCAGCAGCAAGCACACCTGGAAGAAGGGCAGCTTCACCCTCTCTCCCTAGTGCTCAGGATCTCTTCCAAGCAGCCCATGGCCAGGGAGCAGGCTGTCTCCCCACTCACCTCTGTTGCCCCCACACTGGCTTTAAACACTGCCTCCAGCCCTGGGCTTGATTCAGCAGACGCTGGAGCGCTGCCCAGGTGTGAAAGGAGAGGTTGTGAGCTCCCATCTCGCCTCTTCGGTGCCTTCCCTCCTGCTGCCAAGAGAAGCATCTGTCCTGTTTGTCTCCTCCTGCGCTCCTTGCAGCCCGGTTTCCTAGCTCGTGCTAGGTTGCTCTAACTTCCCCTGAAGGGCTGGCTTCTCAATACGAGGAGCAGAAAGGTTGCTTCCAAGTCTTCAGACCCAATTGCACTTCTTTTTCCTCCAACAGTTTTTCTTCATTCCTTCTACTAGGCTCTAGGCTGGCTCTTACGTAGCATACGAGTGGTGTAGATTGTCCACTGCTGCAGGCAGAGGGATGACACTAGCCCAGGACCTACAGAGATGAGGGAAGAACAGAATTTTCTAACCACCACAGAGTATGTGTCTCTGTCAGAAAGGCAAATCACCTCTTGTCTCCTCTTTTATTTTTTTTTTTTTAGGTAAAGGTTTCCAACAACAATATAAAAAGGCAGGAGAAACATGAGATCATCCAGTGCTGGATTTGAGAGAGACAGACACTCCTTCATGTGTGTATTCTCCTGCTAGCTCTGTGCAATCTTTAGGGAGAAGCATAAATACTGAGTAATTTTATTAACTGGCTCTTCTATGGGCTTGTTCAGGCCAAATTTGGATTTTGTAAAACAAACAAACAGCATCTTTCTTTTTTGAAATCAAGAATGTAAGAAAGTATAAACAGGGGGATATTAAGTTTTCCAATTAAAAGAATTATCTTATATAATTACAATCCCCACCACCACCTCCCAAATTCTGTGGTGCCAGGAATGAAAAAAGTATAAATGCAAATGACAGTAACTTTTTCACTTCCACAACCCAAGCAAAATGAACAGCTTGGTATGAGAAAAAAAAATAAAAAGAGAAAAAAAAATGGTGGTTGAAATTCTGTTTTCTTGAGTGCAGGTGTTAGTAGTAACATAAGAGAAAATGTTTATAGTTTTTAGGCTGTTGTTGTTCCACTGAAGTTTCTGGACTAGTAAAATGGAGATCTGAAAAAATCTGATCACCAATTAAATGGGAAAAACATAATGGTGTTTAAAGGGGAACACCAGAAGATGATAACAGCTTTTTCAGCCCTAAAATTTACTCTGGATATCCAGAGTAATGTGTGTTTGGTATCTCCAGACTGATGTCATGAAAATCTTTTGCCACTCTCTGAAAATGTTTTTTTCATTATCTATGTTCAAGGTAGCTGATGAGTTAAAAGACGGATAGTGCCAGGGTTTCTTTAGTTACCTCCAAACAAACTCTTTTTATACTCTCCAAATTGTATCTTCATCAAACAATAACATACAAACCCTTGAGATCTGATCCCAAACATTTTTTTTAAAATGTGTGTGTGTACATCTCTCACTATACCTGTATTTATAGCAACTGCATAGAAGAGAATCTCTGCTGCTGAGATTTCAGATCGTTCCTAAAATTATACAGACTTAAATTAAAAGCTGGTTAGCACAAAGACGAGAGTATAAAAAGATTATTGTCTAACCTTAGTTTTATAAATCAGTGGTTGAAACAGAAACTAAGCTGTGGAGCCCTGACTTCCATTTGATTGAATGACTTTAGAATCGCATTTCCCACATCCAAAGCTAGATCCGTCTAAGTTAGTTGCAATTTGCATTTTAAGTCAAAGGAAATGCAATATCCAGTCAAATATACATTTCAGTTGAAGTTGGTTGATTCAGTCTTGCCACTTCTAAGTGCTTTGAGCCAGCAGAATTCTCCATGGAGTTTGCAGGAGTGGTATTTAACTTGCATCATATGTGGCAAATTGCTCAGTGCAATTTAAGCAATATTAACCTAAAGGGAAAAGAAAGGTCTGTCACTTAAATCTGGGCTGACTCCTTCGTACAACGTCGTAATTGGTAACTTTGCTTTCATCCTCCTCTCATTTGTTTTGTCATGTTTGACAATGTACACATTTGAAAATTAATGGGTTAATCACCTGCATAATGGCTTTATACCAAACACCAAAAGGATCTTCCTGGATTTTGTTTGCAAGTTTGAATAAGCATCTTCATTTGCACTGCTGGGAGAGCACCTTTATGAAGCAGGCTGGTTTCAGGAAGGAGATCTACTTCTTTCTTTTTCAAATTCTGGAAATGCTGAAAACAAGTTTTCATTTTGGATTTTGCATTTCTTTTAAGAACAAAATCAGTCAGTACCCACAGGTCTATTCACTTAATTGAGTCTGTTCTCCTTTAAAAATAAGATTTTTTTCATCACTTCAGTTATAGAGATGGATTCAAACACACAATTTAACACACAGTGTGCTTTTTCACTTTTTCTGAAGTATCCAATATGACTTTCAACACATTTCTAAACATATTTTTATTAAAAAGTGAGATTAAAACATCCCAAAAGTTTTGGAAAAAAAATTCAACCAAACACAAAAGCTGATATTTTGATGCTGGGAAAAGGGGCATTATTTTAACAAACATTTCATTTCCAAGTTGCTCAGTGCAGCATTTTGACAAAAATCTGTGGCACCTTGTGCTGACTGACAGGACACAAGCTTCTGGAAACATCTAATTGTAGCTCTTCAGGCTCGGTAGCTTATCACAACCATTTGAATAGTCACTCTTATACAAATACAGGAGTAATATGATACCCAGCCTTACACCCTCAAACCATAAAGTAAACTTGTTTTTCCATGAAGCAATTAGAAGGATACATTTAGACATATCCTTAAAATAAACAACATAAGCATATCTGAAAACATTATTTAATGTAGTAACTTGTGGGTTCTTAGAATGACAGTTTACAGTTACTGAAATACCAGAGAAAATATTGATCAAGAGGTGCAAGGAACATACATGGGAAAGTCAGGGTCACGACCGGACGGATGAAGGAATTTCTATTCTAACCCCGATTTTGCACAATGATTCCCCTTCTCCGGTTTACAACCGAGGGAGGGGTAAGTGTCAGAACACAGGAAAACTCCACAATATCTCCCATACTTCAGGCCCTGGCACATTTATTTGCTTTTCTCTACACCATCTTCAACTATTATTTCTGTTAATCAATTCATTAATATAAAAAACGCCTCCTGATGCCATATATCTGTTATAAAGGAAACCATCTCATGGTCTTATACTGTTTAGCTCTGAGTTTTGCCTAATTTACACGAGGAATCCATCGCTGCCCTTACAGCCACACTAAGTCCCCACTCAAAGCACCGTGAGTCCCCGAAAGCAGAAGTGGCAGTAACCAGAGTCTGTGCCTGGGTCGTTCTGGCTTTGCAGGAGGTCCTGTCCCGACTGCTGCTGGGCGACACCTCGGCCGATAACGAAACCCCTCCCAGACACCTCTGGAGTTTGGGAAGTGCAAGCCACTTGTATTTTTCCAATGGCCTCTTAGCCAGAATTAATTTGGGGTCCAGCCCTGTGGTGGTCAGTGTCTTCTCTAGGAGGTACTGGGTGTCCACGCTGCAGACCTGGGGACTGGGTGGTAAAGCCCTGATCCTGACCTGAGCACAGGAATAGGAATTAACTGCTGCTGCGTATGGAGCTACTGCCCAGGGTCTGCAAACCTCAAGGCAGAACCCTTTCTGACTATACCAGCATCTCCCGCACTTGCTCTTTCCATCCCCTTGGTGAAGGGCATGTTTGCTGTTCAAAGAAACAAACGCAAAGGGGGTAAAATCTGCTTCAAAATTTAAAGATAAGCTTCAAAAAGGCAAAGAATCTCAGCCCATTTATTATACCTCTCTAGCCAATGATGCAGCATTTCCACCCCCTTAAACCACTGTTTTTTTAGCTTGCTTATTTGTCTTTTTTCAAGAATTTTCAGATGCCAGTGTAACCACAGTTTTCCTGTCAGAACTGCTACACTGAAACATCTTTCAGTGGATCCAGTGTACTCTGTAGTTTCTGGAGTTTATAACACAGCCATAAAAAATTGCTCAAGGCTGAATCTTGGCATATTAAGTGTCATCACAGAGGTAATTGCTTTTCTTTAAACACCTAGAAAAAAAAAAAACAACCAACATCTGAAGTTGCCAAAAGGCTATCATGTCCAAACACCTACACTTCCACAGAAGGTTTTCTTGGCTTTTATTCTAGTTTTTCTTTGCCTTTTTTTTTTTCCTCTCAGCTGCTTTTGCAATTGAATGTAAGCACCAGAAAACAAGCGAGGTTATTAACCCACAAAAATGTGTCCAGTTGACAAAATGTTAGGAAACACAATGCCTAGGACAACGTGTCCTTATTACACCCTTTTCTAACACAACAGTCTCTAGGCTATTAGAGGAATGAGTAAAGCATGGGACTGAGGTTTGAATATGGCTCCTTTATTAATCCATCGTCAGCTCTGACAACAGAAATACTCTAATTGATTTTATTTCTTTAGTCCTTCAAACTTTGTTACATGTCAGTAAGTTCAGATTTACACACATTAAGTCCTGAAATAAAACGAGGATGGGGCCACACTGGATTTTCAGGAGTAGATTGTTGTCTCTCCCAGAAATCTGCAAAAATTAGATTATGATTCACTCCTGAAAACTGCTCTGGGTTCCTAATTCTGAAAAAGCTTTCTCTAGCACCATCAGCTAGTCTGAGCCATCCCTTTGCAAATGGTACAAAAATATCTTCAATTCAAGGAGTTCCTTTGGATATTTGGATATTTACAAGCTGAAATCGGAGGACTGTGAATGAATAAAATACCCTAAAATAAAAAAAAGACCTGACAAACGAAACAGTAAATAAGTAGTAACCAAGCCAACCATTTTTCCAGTGTGTACTTCTGGTGTGATTTTCACTATTTCTCATAGCCTTTTGGTTATGGTTTTAGACTTTTCAATTTTTTTTCAGGAACAAGCCAGTCATTTCACAAACTGTTGTTGTGAAGTGTTTTGAGCAGCTGAATGACCCCACTGTACTCTCTGCAGCCTGCATGAATCCGTCATGTTCTGGTTAATTTTGCGTGGCTGTCACTTTTCAAGTATGTTTGGGGAATGCTACTGTGTAGCTGATCTTTCACTTAATAATACCTCCAGCTTTCCCTGTTTCTCTGACCCAAGCTGGAGCTCCGGCTGTCTCACTTATGCCATTGCACTGCAACAGCCGAGAGCGTGGTGCCAGTATTTCATCCCGTCCTACTGATAGATATAATGTTGTCTTTAATTAATTTTTTTTAGTGTGTAAGAGTTTCTGAGTTGAGTGATATGATGGTAGGAAATAATGTGGATCTCTGTCCATAGCTTTGAGGCTGTGATTTGGAGCATGACGTTTGGGTGCTATACACAAAGAGGAGCAGGACAGCTGTCATCTTCTGGTGAGGGCTTCAGAGCACGCTGCTCCTGCTCCTGGAGGCTCTTGCTCTGCTCTTGTTTTTCCTAGGACCTCCTACAAGTGTAAAAGCTCCCTTTAGACCCCTCTTAATCCAGTCTGGGCCTCTCTAGCATTGCTCTTGCCACATTCACCATGGTTGTTTGTCTTTTCCAATCCTTAAGAGATGGAGTCGTGGCTCAGGAATGAACACCACATCAAAAAGGTGCACATGAAACCAATACAGTTCTTTCCAAGAACGCTGCATGCTTGAATACAACCCTAAACAGTCATACCAATTAACATGCATATTCCAGCATTTCCCATAACTAAGTAAGAACGTCTTAGTCTGTCAGCACTTCAGGAAATTTCATCACCTCACTGTCCACTTCTTTCTGCAACTCATTAAAAAAACCAACACATTAAATCTCACTACTCTGCAGCTCTGACATGAGAACAATCCCCGGGTTTGTCTTTCCTTTGCTCCGGGGGTTACAGTGTACCTACTGCTACTTGGCAGTTTTAAGGCAAGAAGATACTTTCTCCCTTGTCCCCAAATGGCTATTTATTTTCTATAGCTACCCGTTACGGAGAAGCATTACATAAAGTCTTCTGAAAACCCACCAAATGCCTCTCTGCCCCCAAATAAATGATCTCCATTCAAATACATTTGTTTACCATGACCTACATTTGAATTTCTCGTGAAGAAATATTCCTAGTTAATACACCCATCTGGCCAGGCACCAAGATTACACCACACCGAAGCTATGTCCATGGTTCAGATAAATCAATGGTACAGATAGTGGAGCCAGGGTATTTACTACGGCAGCACAGCGCAGAGGATGGACAAGGTCTGCAGATGGCTCATGGGCTGCAAAGCAGAAGTCTCCGAGGAGGGTTTTGATGGAGGGCCAAACAAGAAACCCTGCTGCATTTCAGGAAACGATCAAGGATTTTGTGACAGGCCGTGCATTCATAAGCAGATAGGTAGGTGGAAAGGAAAGGTAATTTTGTGGTTAATGCTGCATACTCTCCCACAGGAAACACGGGTGAATTTTTAAGCCCTGGCCATTGTCTCTTGCTTTAAGTAAGTCCTACGACCTCTCTGGGCCTGGGGTTGCCACGTATGAAATGGGAACAATTGTATTTTCTTCCTTCTACTCTTTGTCTCTCCATCTCCTGCCTGTTTATTTTAGCCATTATATGTTTGTACAGTACTTAGCACAATGAGATCCTGTTCTTGTCCGAGACCTCAGAGAACTCTATAACACAAAGGTCGGGTTAATGAGAGAGAGGATAAACCTCACTGGAAAAAAAAAAAGAATTCTTGTCATTTTTGTTGGAATTCCAATAATGACCAGCTCTGAGCGACTAAACCCCAGGTGACTCACAGAGCAAGGAAAACATGCAGCAAGTTTTTCACAGTTGGCCTCCAAACACGTGGGTTTTTTCTAAACAGCAGCAGCAGCCCACTTTCCAAAGATCACAAGTCTCCTGCTTTCTGAAAAGGGAAAAGAAAAAGACACCGTCTTTAGTGTAATCTGACACTTCCAAATCTTGGCATTAAGCTTTTCTTATTTTGGGGGTTATTTGACATTCTGCTAGTGCTTCTGAGATGAATAATGCAAGATAAGTGTTCTCATCTCATGACACAAAAGTCAGTGTTGCACCCTAGTAAAACATGACGTTTCTTGCAGGGACGAGTCTCCCACCTTATTGCATGGTTTGGAATTGGCCAGCCGTTGAGATCCCCCTCCGGCAGGTTTTCTCATCCTTTGTTGGGAGCAAGTTTTGACAACAGCAATGCTAATTGATTAAACGTTCTAATCAGAGATTACAGCTAAAAGAGAGATAACATTTTTATTTCATTGTGTCTCTGAGAACATTAGCCTGTAAGGATCTAGCCACTTTGGCTGTGGAACTATATCAAGCTGTATTAATCGACTTGCTTCCCCCCTCCTTTTTTTGTACTCAGTCCCTGAGGTCAGGTATTTAAAAATCTCATTCAGTATTTACAATACATCTTTCACTAGGATTCAGGTGGGGGGAAGTCTCTTTAAAAAAGCTTTTGCAACTTTTATATTCCTTCTTCTTTGGTAATTTTTACATCTAAAGCCAGCTGGCATTCACAGTAGGTGTTTGGAAGCAGAAACACTCTCACTGAAGAAAATGACATAGGTTAAGCTATGGCGAAGATATTGGTGGTGAAAGGGGCTATGTCCGGAACTAGCTTTTTCACAATTATTTAGCTTACATATGTACAGATTGGCAGAATGCAAAAGTGAAATGAAGGGATCATCCTGTGGTGAGATGGAACAGAATATTCTTAAATAATGTATGGCAGTTAATTTGTAAAATTTTTTCATTAAAACCTTTCCAAGGACTATAAAAATCAGGTGTTATAGGCTTCCAATAACATTTAGAGTATGGATAGGTGTTTTTTCAGATTGAATTAAATGGTGCAATGGGTGAGTGAATGGATGAGTGCACAGGCTCTGGAAACTCTTGCATCTTAACCTGCCGCTGAAACTGATTTCCCGTGGGCCTTGTGCATGTCACTTCTGTTGTTTGGATATCATCTGTAACAGAGAGAGTTATGCTTACTAATGGGCAGATCTAAAATCTTGATTCTGATTCCTTTTCTTCTTTATGGACCATGTTTGTGCAATTGATATCTTTCAGATTTCAAGGAAAAATTATTGCAGAAAGTTTCCAAACCATGTTTCCTAACAGGGCACTTGAAGAATCAATGAGCTGATCTCTGCACCACCTTTAATAAAAACAAAGAAACAAAAAACCCACCAAAAACCCCCCAAACCAAACCCCCCACCTATGATATTTTTTTTTATGCATAAATAACTGACCAGTAAGATTTTTGGGTTTTTATTAATTTTTTTGAAGGATAATGCTGAGTTCATCTCACATATACAGATGGATGCTACTGCTGGAAGCGCAGTTTGCAGATAGAACTGGTTTTCTCCTGTCCTCTGAATAATTTACCTTTTTAGTTTCACAGTAAAATATTTGAATGAAATCGAACTTTTGTAGGATTTCATTAATATGATTAGATGCTCAGCAGTGGCTGGTACTTAGATTGGTTTTTAGATACTGATACTGCTAGTCATATAATACTGTCATTTTTGTAATTTAACCCAGCTATCAGCTTTCCTTTCTCTTAAAAAAGGGCCAAGATTAGATGATTAGAGAAAATCTTGTAGTCCAAGTATGTTAGCAGGAAAACTTTTTAGGAATGTAAGAAGGCAGAAGATAACAGAAACGTAAAAATATGCTTGTGAATAGGAAGGGTAATGTTCAGGGCCAGATTTTGATCTTTATTAGACTAGTGTAAATCTGGAGTAGCTCCACAGACCTCAGTTCAGTTGCTTTGACCTTGCAGCAGATTACAGATACACAATGTAAATCACCAGAGAGATAGCTTTGTATCTTTATGAGAAGAGGTGGGTTATAAATATATACAGATATTTATGCAAACATATGTGGCATGAAAACATCCCAATGGTTGTTTTTATATGAACATGTCCATGTTGTTTAATGCAACCACCAACTCTGATGCCTCTACACTGATGTCTTCACCTCCTTGACCTCAGAGGCTGTACAATACTATTAGTACGTTAACATTCAAGTAACAGCAAAGGTATATTTGGCAGATTTTTTTCCCCCCGTAACTGTGCTAGGAGAGAATGCCTGCTGTACGTAAGCAAAGCATCAGGCAAAGCATCAGATGTATAAACTACATGTGAAACCAAGATGCTGGTATCATTCTTACTGATTAATTTTTTTTTTTTTTCTGCCATATGATCAGAAAGAAACCAAGCCCAATGTTTGCACTCTGTGGTCCCATGTGTTGACTCTAGTGATAATTCACAGTGGTTTTTCATTTTTTAAGAGGTTTTCCCATTCAGTGTTCTGAGCGTGGAGTTCCGTAAGGTTTCCCCTCCTGATCGCAGCAGCTCCCTTCCTTCCCCTGCAGGTGTTGGAGGTGGCACAGGGCATGGGCAGCCTGCTGCCCCCAGTGGCTACTGCTACTGCAATGCATCTGAGACTCAAGGAGACGATCTATGAAAAACCAATTTGATACATGCATAGCAAGAGTCAAGAAGAGAAGAGACCTTGGATACGTGATTATGATTGACTTAAAAAGAAATTTTGTTGCTTCAGATTTCAGATATTGGCATTCCTGAAAGCTCTTCTGTGTCTCAAGCTGCTACTGTCTGTAAGGAAGAGGAGCTATTGCCCAAAGATCACATACCTGCACGAACACTTTCATCACCTTTCCTTTTCTGCTGTGTCTGGGAAGCAGGTATCTGGTGGGCCAGAAGTCCCACCTCCCTCCTCTTTTTCTATTTTTCTGTTTGCTAGGAAGGACACAATATTTGATGATACTTTATTTTTTGCTGCCTGCTGCAGCAAACGGTATTTTTCTTTTGCTTTTCTAGACAGTTCTTCTTGGACGAACAGGCCAAGTTTGTTCTGAGGACTATATGGGTCTGCTGCAGGACAGGGCAGCTGCAAGTGATACTCATCCTGTCCCCTTTCTCCCTCTTTTAAAAGTGCTCTCCTAAGTCATACGGTAGATGCAGAGAGGCTGTAGGAAGAAACCTAGATAGAAAGTGCTCCCATCAGCTGCCAGCTTGTTACCCAAAGCTTCACTGGTGTTCAGTGCATTGCAGGAGATTTCCTGCAGATGGGCAGTACTGATGGATGTTACATATCTGCCTTGATAGGAAACACCAAGAATCTGTGAGATGGGGTTCCCTTGGGAATGTGACTGTCATCAACTTTTCCTTGCAATTTCCCCAATTTCATTAGATTTGGCAATTCATGACTGGGCTTTATTTTGAGTTATTTGCCTCTGTAAATGAATTGGGAAAAGAAGATATTACCTTGGAAAAGAGTAATGAATTTTTTCCCTTCCATCTCTTTCCTTGATTTTGATTTTTCTCCTCTGTTCATATACGTCACATACGTGGGGAGGCCTCTGCCTTGGGTCAACTGGTAACACAGGAAACAGAAGTCATGCTGCAGAAATTAAAATGGGCAGCATATTGGGAAACTGCTCTGAGAGGGCAGCTGGGAATTTTGAGGGAGAAACTGCTTCATTCTCATGATAGCTCTTTTCTAAAAGCTTCATCAGATCACACCACTTAAAAATAAAGTTATGTAGAGATGAGTAATACCCCGATCTGAAGTTCACAGTATTCGCCCAGAAGAGCCATTAGTATCCTTTCTTCCTAGGCTGGGAGAATCTGTACATACAGTTCAGGTGTTCTGTATTATTAGTAACAAATAGTAATAATGATAGTATAGACAAAAAGGAAGTAATGGGAACTTTTTTGTCTCTACGGTAAAGGCAAATTGTGTGGAGGCAGCTGTCTGCTGTGCAACGTATAGGCAAATCCTGGCAGAGCTATTCTGTCCTCCAAGTTCATTTCTTTTTTCATCTTTGTGTCTTTTTTTCTCAGGCAAGGGAAATCTTGCATTTTATTTTTTTTTACCAGTTCTGATTAATGCCCTTCTCAGCCCCCTCCAACCCTCTTTGAGTTTTTCATTTTAATGGCACACAGCTCAGATTTTCTTTTTCCTGGGGGAAATAAGACTGTTCTTGGAAGCTACCTCCACACCATTCGTGCAGAGTATTTTCTAGGGTGAGTTAAGGGCAAAATCTCCACAACATTATTACACCAGGTTTGTCATCTCACATTTCATAAATCCTTGAAAATAAGCTCCTGAAAAGCAGGGATAAAGTGACATTTGGGAATGGAGTAAAATCACAACCTAAATGTGAACTCCAGCAATGGTTGGGAGTTGGGTTACCCGCTCCTCCGTCTATTTAGAATGGCTTAGAGCTGGGCCGGAGCTGTTTGCTTAGCCCTGTTACGAACACAAGGGTTGAACTCCTGGCCCCCTCCCTCATAAATAAACTGATGTCCAGGCTAAAGTCAGATGCCCATCTTTTCTTGAAGTGACATCTACAGCTCACATCCGAAAAAATCTCTGGGGTGAGGAGGGTTAAGAAACATAAATCTCAGAAAATAGTTTATTAATACTATGATAGAAGCTCATGCCTATGAAAGTCAGCAGGATGGATTAGGCTGCCTGTGTGTACAGTAAGGAGGGTTTTTTCCCTTCCTCCCCTCCCGCCCCTTTTTAATTAGAAGCAGATTTAGAAAGTGGGACTTTCCTGAATAATCAGCCACAGTAAACCTTTAATCTCAGTCACCTCCATGAGAAAAGAATAGGAAATCGATGTGCAGAAAGAGGGGAGGCACAAATGAAGGGAATGACAAGGGAAGGACAGGTCACCGAGTTCACCATTTTAAGACTATTGTTATTATTTTGCATATGTGTATGTGCTGGTGGCTTATACAGCTCAAAAAGCCCTTCTCTGAAGCATCCACCATTGTGAGATATCAGGAACCAGAGTGCAGGGATGTAGAGCCACAGATATGGAGCTAGCTGAAATCTTTTTCCATAAAAATCATCCATGTGTGGTTTTGTTTTTGTTTCCCAGGATATGAACACTTTTTGATGCACACGATTGGTGGTATATGTCAACCTCTCTTCTCAAAATAAAAATATTAAAAAAAAGGGTCCCCCAGTGAAAAGAGGTATAAGCAGCTCTGAGTCCAGAACAGCCGTCTTCTGCATCGTGCTGCTGGTCTGGGCGCAATCTAGGCTGAGTAACATCACTGCATGGGACCACAGTTATGCTAGCTGTAAAACAGGGCTAATGCTAACTGAAACCCTCTGCAAAGCACCTGGAGGTATGGCAGCAAAAAATTTTGTAGAAAAGCTTGATAGCAGTATTACTCAATGTCTCTTGTCTATGCAGAGGGATGCCTGCCTTCGTACTGATGTCTTGTTTGTTTTTCCCACCCTCAGCAGTGCTCCAGCAAGCGATCTGTGCCCTTCTTAACTCTGGTTTTGAATTGCACCATCAGTGCTTCACCATAATTAAAACTGTTTGCTACAAGCCATGACTTGCATCAATAAGCCAATGGGTCTTTTAGATATTGTATTCCATCCCAAAGTGTGGCCTCTATAAGCCTGGTCTGCTTGATCCTGCTAGTCCATAAATTGCAAAAAATCTGATTCTGGGAAGGCTCAGAGTAGTCCAAGGAAGCCCAATAGCCTAGGTTTTCAAATGGCTGGAAACCGAGCAGTAGAATAAAGGATATCTTTGTCATGGTAACTTTTGCATTTTTTGGTTATCCTCTGTCCATTTAGCTTTTGCAAATGGGCAAAGCTCTGAGTTTTGCCTTGACGGACAACCCCTCTAGGTTAACATTTCCCTTCTTTAGACTGTTGCTAAAGTACATGTTTGTGGTACGGACTTCTTCAGTCTTTAATGGCATCTTTTCTTCCCCTGGGATCTGCTGAATTTGTTGCTTCACTGCATGCAGCATTTCCTATATATTTACGTGGATAACTTGTTTTTCAGCCTGTGTGTATCCCCCAAGCTCCTCTGACTACAGTGGATGAGCACCACTTTTTGCAGACGCAGTGTCATGCTTTCCTGTGCTTTCACATTCTAAATAATTGATTTATTAAGCACAACATTTTGCAGAAATAAATGGATGATGAGCTGCCACTGAAAGCCTCCTGATATGGAAGTTCAGGCCCACTGACACGGACAGTAGAAGTCCAATGAGGCACACATTAGCACCAGAACTGGCAATGAAACAAAGCTGGTTTTGGACCCTACTTCAATCATTTCCACTTGGAAACCCCCCAAAGCCAATAAAGCAAATACGTTAATATGATTAGCTTGAAACAATCCAAGAAAATGGTTTGTGTATACATCTTGGCACAGCTTTTGACAAGTATATAAGATAAATCAGAATAAATTTACTTTAGTGAACGGGTGTAAAGTGTTCAATTTACTTAGTGCTGGGATTGCATCTGACTACAAGCAGGGAAAAATAGTTCCTGCTCTGTACTAACTTTATGATTGTAAACTGGGAGAAGGGGGGGGAGGGAGGGAAGGTAATTTTTTACTCAGTTTATCCACAAGAAATACTTTTCATTTATTCACTTAGCACCGTTTGACCTGATAAGTGTCTCGTAAAACAAACCCATAAAGAGACAAAAATTACTCGTATGGAATTAAATTACTCATCATTAGTAGCCACTGATTCTTCTAGATTAGGACTAAACTGTGTTTTCTTACCTCAAAAACCGCTTTTCATCTCTAGACATCAAAGTATGCAGGCCTTTTGAATAAATGCTGGTGGGGCTTTTGAAAACAGGAGGCAGACACAGTACAGAAATGAAGAGCTGTTTGTTTCTCTCAGGGTTATCTTCTAAGATAGACAAAGAACCACCACTTGAACTCATCTGACTCGACTCCAGCCCTGTGCTTAATCCCTTATGACTGTTTTTCCCCCTTTCCTAAATAGAGGTGAGGCTGGGAAGAGGAAAAATTAAGATATTTCCTACTCACATACCCTCTACATATTTTTCTCACGCCCCACTGCCACCCCGCTTTTCTGGGGTAAAATACACTTATGATGGGTGAGTTCAGCTACTCAATTTTCTTCTTTTCTCATTTCTTCCAGTTTTCACCTGAAAACCAAACACTATTTGTCATCTGAGAAGTACCAGAAATTTTCTAGACAAAACTGTTTGTATGAGATTTCACAGTTAAGTTTTGAAGGTCTGAAGTGGATAAGCTTCCCAACTCACAGAAATTTGACTCCAGTATTTGTAATACCAATTTTTTTTGAAGTTTCTCAGCCTGTAAGTAGCTTTGAAATGAATAAGGGCTTGCACTGTAGCTCTGTAAGGTGTCTTCTATTCAATTAGAATATGTATCATGTTAACATTCTTCAGTGTTGTCATAATTCCTCTTTTTTTTTTTCAGTGAGAATTAACTTGTCAACTGCGAAGAAGCTTAGAATTTGTTCATAAATAATTTTGCTGCAGGCTAAAATTTGACACGCTGTAGGTAAACACATTTTCTCTGGAAAAAAATGACAAATATACTATTACCATTTCCCCCCTTTAGAACAGAGTCCCTGATGTCTCCAGTTTATGACTAAACCCAATTTTCTCCAAATTACATTACACTGTATTATTACATTGTCAAGGTAAGTGCTCACCACAAGGTTGAGAACTGCAGCCAGATCAATGGTGGGATAATTTCAAAATTTGGCAAGGGATTAATTTTCAATTCAGATTCCTGCTTTGTGCTTGTATAAAACTGCCTCTCCTCACCTTTGTGCATGTGAGGCTACAGGATTTTCAGGATTCTGACCTGACCTTGAAAACCCTCCAGATGTCGGTGAGATGTGTTCCTGGGGAGAGCTGCTAGATTCACCTTGGAGAGGCTACACAACAATTCCCTCTCTTGTATTTCAAATATGCCTCACTGTGCCAGCGCTGTTGATTTGCTATTGAGGCTGAAAATTTTTGACAAGTGACTCATCACCGCTCCAGCAATATGTTACATTTGATCATGGAGTCCTAGAGGGTTTTTAGCAAGCAATTAGGAGGTGGATGTGAAAATAATTTGTACGTTTGTCTGTTTGTTGTTTGTCTCCAGCTCTTCTATAATCAGTTACTTCCCTCCCTTCCGCTGTGGGCAGGAGGGGCCAGAGAAATGTGGCTGTGGTCCCTCTGGGCAGGCTGGGCTTGAGCTCGGAGGTGCCTGACCTGGGTATTCTGCGTTTCTGGTGTACAACGTGTGCTCCGGGAAGATGGGAGAGGGTTATTCTGAGCTGTCGTGCTGCTACTTGTCCTCTTCCCCAACAAAAACGCTCTCCACTAACAATTACCGCATCGCTGCAAACAGACTGGAAAGAGACATGATGTAAAAATTAAATTACTTACTTAAAACATTTTTGGGCTAACACTTGGCTTTATATAAACTCAGAGACAATTCTATAAGGCACTCAGGGCAGATTATAGGTTTGGGCAAAGCTAGAAAATTGCTGCCATTATATTGTTATTATTAACACCTTGTAATTAGCCCTAAGGAATCCTGAAGTTCTCTCTCCTGATTTGGCTTTAATGAAGGAAAATTGCTACCTTTGCAAGTTGGATGGCGCCCGCTCTGATTAGTCTTAAGTATATAGGACTATTATTTTGAAAATGTTTGTTGTCATGTGAATATTAGTATTGCATGTAAAAGGGGGGAGGGGAGCGGGGTGGGCTCTTTTATTTCTTGACTATGATGAGTCACATGTTCACTTTAGTTACGGTCGTCCCCTCAAAAATCAAGAATGGAAACCTTGTCAAGGTATCCCGACCACAAGCTAATGAATTCAGGAGGATCCTGTGGCAAGGGCTGCCAGCTGCCCTACCTGCTGATTGCATTGGCTGATGGAGTAATTGTTGCATGGAGATAGTTTTATGATTGCTTTGAGAGTCTGAATGAGATCATGCATGAGTTAGCACACTAAGTGCAATAAAAATGATTTTATTTGCATGTCCCAGAGCCTTTCCTGATTCCTTTGCTGCTTTCACAGGCAACGTCTTCCCAGTGAAATCAAGCCAACATTAATAAAACATCCCTTCCATACATCTCCACTCCTCTCCTCCCACATACTGTATGCTTTCATTACCATCTCTGGGAAAAAACTGACATTAAAGAAAATTCATCTGATCTTATCTGTAATTAATTTGTATTTTGATAATATAGAAGAAGAATTTTTGCATGTAATGACTTACCTGTTCATTATTTCTCTCCTTTGAACTCCTGTGACCGCTTAATAACTCATGCCAAAGCAGAACTGATTATGACATTTTCCCCACCCACTATCCAGGAAGGTTGAAGGTGTTGCCTCTCATACTTAGACAAATTGCTCCAAATAATGACTTTGTGCAAAATTAGTCATACATAATTGAGAAATTCTATAGATGAATAGGAAAGTAACTTGAGATGAAGTTATCATTTTAATGTTTTTTAAGTTAACGTGGAATTTGACATACCAGTTCAGACCAGCAGTCCACCTATAACAGTCAACTGCCTTTTGAGGGAATGGCATCAGAGTCCACTCCCACTGGAAGCAACAAAAGCTTCTTGGTTGTCATCATGGAGGGTGCAGAAAGGCCTGGAGGGTACGCTGGATGGCTCCGAGGAGCATGGTGTAAAATGACATGAGCTACGCTGGCTATGGCATCCAAGAGGGCTCACTCCCTGGCTGGTTGGTCTTGGCTCTCAGGCTGCTGTCCCTATTCTGCCAGCGACAAGCTGGCTTTTCCAGCCTGGTGGCACTGATAGACTGTACAGCCAGTGATAATTTCTAACGTTATTTGTATTCATGTAAAATGGTGATGTAGCATAGTGTCACGTTGTCCACCCAACACACTGAGACACTCTCAGCACCAATCAAAGATTCATTAGTTGGCTTAAAAATAATTCCTGAGGCCCCTGGACACATATGCATTACGGTTTCAAACTCCCTTTTGCCAACATGGGTTTTTTTAGAAATTCTTGTCCTTCTTCGTCATCCCCAGGAGAAATCTAACCTTTTTTATGCAGCTGTCAGATCCAATAAGCAGGTCTGTTATGAAAGATAGCTCACATTTCATGATAAAAGTATCACAGGTGGTACCAGAGAAATCAAATCTAAGAGAAATAAGAATCAGGTCCCAATTGTCCTATAACAAGTGCAAACAAAATGTACAATATCACATCAAACAGGAGACATACCTTCCTCTTTCCCCAGGGAAATACTGGATTACACTGTGAAAGCTCTACCTTTGTAACTGCCCAGGCCTGAATAGTAACACAAGTGTTCAGTGATCATAAAATTATCCAGTCCCTCGTTTAAAGAGCCACAGGAAAGGAGGAAAGTTAAGGCAAAGTTCCAGTGATGTAATGGGATTATTTATAGCTTTTCTGTGTTAAAAAGGAGAAATACAAAGTCTAGAAAGAGGCTTGGGTTCCAGAGCTGTTCAGGGGTGAAGCTCAGGATCTGGCATTTCTGCTCTAGCCCATCATAAAGCCATGGGTCAGTTGAACAGGTCAACATCTGAAGGTGTTCAGGGTTCAGAAGCTTTGCTCTGGCCCTGTTCTTTGTCTTCCACTGGTGGATTATTGGAATTGTTCCTTAAGTTTGCCACACTAGCAAACCCAACACACTTGCTCATTTTTCATTCCATTTATGACATTCTATGCCTTGACTTCATTCATCAAAGGCTAATATATTAAACAAAGCATTTCTTTTAGCCTATTTTACATATATTTTGTATTATCAAGGTTACTGCCTCTCTCCCTTCTCCTTTGCTCAGATTATCAAACATTGCCCGTTCCATAATACAATCTATCTTCGGCGTATTTAAGCAAGAAAACTGGGACAGGGCAACACATTTAAAAAAAAAAATTCTCATATTTAAAACTGAAAAAGTTGTGTGTTCACCATGAGGAATCATCATGGACATGAATGCAGAATGATTGCAGGCTGCTTTTTCAGTTCCCCAGTGAAACTGCTGGCCCTGTTTCTGGATGTAGGGAAAGGTAGTCACGTTCTGTTGGCAAAATGAATGATAAACGTGATAAAGACAACGACGGGCAGTTGATAGACATGGCCATATCCAATGCACATTAAAGTTCAGAAGAGTGGTTTCAATTGTGGGATATTAGCACAGGACTCTATTGGGAATGGAAAGCATCAGAGAGAATTTATTGAACTATATGTGTTTATTGCAGTGTATAACATTTAAAAGGCGCCTGCTTGCTGTCCACCGTGCCTTTGGTGTTATTTAATTAAAATAATATAGTGAAGACCAAACTAGCATCTACCCACCCACAAACCTCTAATCTCAAGAGAGCTGGCCCCAGCAGTTTTTTAAACAAGTGCTTCACGAGGTCCTGGCTTCCATCAGGTATTATCATTACACCTACTTAGAGTGATTTAGCAGGTTGTAGACAGAAAATGGAATCAACTTGCATCATAAATCAAACCAGAATAAAATAGGGGACATAGGAGCTTTTAATTCTTTGGCTACATAGGATATTTTTTAACACAGGATGAGGGAAGCCATATGCAAGCCCAAGTCTATAGTTAAAACCTCAAATAAACAAACCATTCCTTATAACGATATTGAGACTTCTGGTTGGCTTTTATCAATAATGGCCCATATTACCCATATGCAGCCTGGTGTAGAGAAGAGAAGGGAATGGTACAGGAGATTTGTGGAAAACAAAACAGCGTCTTCACTGAATCATGTTCTCACCATATTGCCACCTCTGATTCCCCAGTGGCTGACGGGAGAGAACTGATTCATCCAGCTGAGTGGGTGGGTGGCCAGGACCTGTGAGGAATAAGAGATTCATTTCACTGCTGTTCAATTAGGCATGTTCTCTGAGAAAATGAGTGCTTATGATGCAATTTGTAGTACAAGTTCTGCTTCCCTGAGCAGAAATACTCCCTTTCCACAATTTGAGCTGACTATGGGAGAGGCAACACTGCGGTAGAGCAACGTTTCAAGTGGTGGTAGCACTGCGGTGGGTGTCCAGAGTCCAGTGGGAATCCAGACCCCTTTACAATCTCCAGGAGCTCATGCCAGAGAGCTTGGATTCATCTTTGGGATTTGTAAAAGACTCCCTCTTTGCAGCAGCCCCATAGCTCCCAGCCTTGCAGTAAACTGGCTGTCTAGAAATAGCAGCCTTGTGAAAGGGCAGAGCATAGGGAGTCCGACCATGAAGGGTTGTCCCACAACTTCACTTGACTAAACTCACAGAGGATTTTTGGCACTCAGCTTTCACCATTGGGAGCAGTGCAACTGCGCACCGGGTGAGAGAGCCCAGTAGAGGCAAAGGCGTGATTAAGTGTTCTGTTAGAAATGTGGAAAGGTCCTGTCTTGCCACTCCACAACAGCACTCTTAATCACGTGCTCAAATAAATTCACTGGCGTCAATGACACATATCTCTTCCTTTAAAATCAAAGGATGACGGTAATATCTGCAAATCTGTCGCAATGAGATTTCTGCAGACTGAAATCCTCTTAGTACGCAGGCAAGCAAGACAGCCTTGATGATTTTCCTACCATTTAGGCACAAACTTAACCTGGAAGAGTCACATCAGCATGTGAAGGAATGAAATCTGGATGCTGCTATTCTGTGAAATGGGACAGGGAGAAAGGTAGTGAAGAAGGCTACACAATTAGGTAAATGCTTCCTTCTCATGTGGTTGGGGAAAGTACACAAGGCACATATTGATGCAATTGTGTTAATATTTGGCCCCTTTGTCATCTCTGAAGATCCAACCCTGGAATTAATTATTTCTTTAGGATAATTTCTAGGATTTGAAAGAAGGATGTCATGGATGGTAGCTTTTCTTCAGTGTCAGCAGCTATAAAATTTGACTGAAACGACCAAAGCCAAGACAATAAAAGGCCAGCAAAGACTAACGGGACATTTTTTTAAAAAGCTCTTAGACATTTTGTAAATTTAAAAAGGCCATCTGTATTACACAAAGAGCCCTTCTGTTAATTTTATCTTTCAATTGCTGTTGCTATTTGCTTGTTTCCAATCTCAGTAATGGACATCCAGCCACTGCTCTGCCGAACGACAGAACAGTAGTTTCAGTGTCATGGTTTCAGTGAAACGAAACCAGCTTCGGGTGCTTAGCCCAAGAGCTCGGTGATGTAAGTTCCCGCAGCAATTAGCTGCTTCGTCTTCTCTTCCAGCTTCATGAGTCAGCTGCACAGATCAAGAAGGAGTGAAAAAAAAGCCCACAAAAGACTTCTATAAAAATTCACAACAATTATTTTGCAATGACTAGAAGCTACCAGGGATGCTATAATTGTAACATTTGCAGGGTGTATAATAGTGTGACCTTTATATAAGGTGCGTTGCACTATGATCTTTCCAAGCACAGAGGAGAAACTGCGAACAAAGGACTGCTCAGACTTCTGAGACTTCTGCCTTTCTAACTTATGATTACCTCATCTATTTACAGTAGGTGAGGAGAGATTTTGTGTGCTTTAAGTACATGTGCTGCTTAGTTCTTTGGCATAACCTTATTTTTATAGCCTCTGCATCCTTTAATCCTGGCTGAGCCTAGTACCTACCTTTCTGCCTATCTGGCTGCCTGCTGGAAGGCACTGGTTCTCTACCACATGTTGCATTGAAAACATACGTTTGAAGGGACCCACCTTCATTGCCATCAAGAATTGGAGGATGGCCACGATGCCCTGATGAGTATCTGTGCTCCAAGGTTTCCTCCCTCATGACAGATATTAAGAACTAAGCTTTGCACTTCCTCGGAGTCATTAAAAGCATGTATAACAAACTACATCCCAAACAAGACCATACTCCCAATCGGAGATTTGAAGAAATATGGTTAAAGTTTCCTGTAACATAATTAGCTTTGAATTCTATATTCCACAGAATGGAACTTCTTCCAGGTATGCCCATCACCTTCACTCCAGCCTCCAAAGCATCTATGATGTTTTTGATGCCAACTGAAAAAATAAGAACTATTAGTATGAGTAGAAAAAGGGCCAAGGTTTTTCTTCATGCAGGCAGGAAGGCAATGGGGGCAGGTGATGTGAAGCATATGAACTAAGGAAGGGAACCTTGCTGAGCAAATTATTTGTGACTATTTATTGGGAAAAGTTTTTTGGGGGTTGTTTTTTTTTTTTCCTGAATTATCCAGGAACTTTTTTTTAACAAATTTGTGCATTGTTTGATGATTAGGAACATATGCTTACAGGAAATGTCATCCTGGATCAATCAGAAGTCCAGCAGGCCCAGGGGGTGGGATTTCAAAAGTGCCTAAGTAAGTGAGTTAAAACATAAATCCCAGAGAATTTCCACTGGACAAAATTTACTCCAAACCCTCATTAGTCAGAAGTTCACATAAGCCCTGAAGAATGTAGGTTTATAGCTCTTTCAAAAGTCTTATTTATTTTTTTAATCTTGATTATTATACCTGGCTATTCTTGTTACTGATACAAATATCTAATACCTTTTTGAATCCTGCTAAGCTTATGGCCTCAGCAAGACCTTATGGCAATAAGTTCCCCAGGCTAACAGTGCATTCGCTTTGTACACCAGTGGCTCATGGTGGGATTTCACTTTTGGTGCCAGATGACCGGTCACACGTGATAGACAAAAAGATGTCAAGAAATCCAAGGAAATGGGTACAGCTGGGCAGTCTAGACTCAGGCAAAGCAAGAAAAAAAGATTAAAGAGATGAATGGCAGAACATCAGCATACCTGAATTCCCTCTGGAGGTATCTTTGTCTCTCCCTTGACTATAAAGGGAAGCCAGGAGCAACTGGGCTTCTGATTTAAGTGTCTAAATTTAGGTGAGATGAATTTGGCTCAAGAATCTTGTTCTACCTTTAGAACCTCTGAAGTGTCAGAACAGTGTTTTCTGCCTTCAGAAAAAGGAATAAATAAGCAAGAAGCAGCTCTCCAAAGCTTTGCAAGCCTGGTGGAGTTCTTCAAGAAATGATAGAGGTACCTTAAAGCTTGATGCACACCCAGATCCCCTCCCTGGTTCCTGCTGCCCCTCAAGAGGTTCTCCAGGAAAACCTCCTCCCTGCATCTTCTGCCACAATCCCTGCAATAGCTCAGTGTTCACCTTTAGAGAACAGAGATTTTATTCCTTTCAAAATAACCCAGCACTGATACTTTTACTTTCCAAGATTAAAGCTGAACCTGACTGACATGGGGATTAGGATCAAAGGTTAAACCCATGTCAGACTGAAGATAAAGATGCAAAAGGAACAAATGACTTGATCAAACTTCCTTTTTATAAAGTGTTTCACGTCAGCAATTAAGCTGACTGTTCATTTAGCACTAGCTGAGCAGATTCTGCAGTTCAAATGAGATGTAAAGGAAAGGTTTTCACCTGCTGGCAACTAAAAAACCAGGGAAATTATTGTTCTTTTTCTGGTCATTTAACTGTGCTTCACCTTGCATTGGGCTTTTTTTGGCATTGGAAGTGTTAGCCCTTGTGATTTAGGCAACTGGCCTCAAGGTACAAAAAACAATTTATAACACAGGGAAAGAAAACTTTAAAATACACAAAATGTCTTTCATTCCTCATTTTCCCTAATGTTACTAAACCTGAATAATTATACATTTTAAATTTGAAGTTTCTCCCCTCACCCCAATGACCAAAGAGGAAAAACAAAACCAAAATAAATGACTAAGAAAATAAGGGATGTAAAACAATTTAGGCTGAAAACAGAAATAAATAGAATGACTGACTTGCAAACAATGGATCAAAGAGATAAGTAAATAACACACAGAACTCTCCTAAGCTTTAGCAGCAGCGCAAATAACCTCTAAAATAAATGAAACTGGAATATACAAGCTGAAAATTTCCTTTAGGGTTGGGGAGGGTTGAGTTTTGAATCCAGTTGGCATGAGAAGAACCTTGCCTAGAGTGAGGTGTTTTTTGAGGTCAGGGCTCTCAAATTTGGTGTTTGGAGAAAAAAAATCTAGTAAAGGGGAGGATGGGAGACCTCGAGGAATATGGCAGTTTTTCCTATGTTTGAAGTATCTGACTTTTGGCAGGATTCTTTCAAGTTGAACTGACACTGAAAACATGTTCAGATTTGACCATCATTAGTCCTAAAAAAGGATCCCTTTGGCTGTGTATTAAAGCTTTGATATAGTATGTGACTGGAAAAGAGGGGTAATTTCTCCTGATCTGCCCTTCTTCAGCCCTGAAGCTCAGAAAGCTGAGGGCAAAGATGGCTCTGTCCCCCTTGATTCATCCCTCCTTCATACCAGTTCAGTCTGGGGGCCCCCATTCTTGTTAGCATGCAGTAAGGGGTAACTGCTCAAAGTTGTTGTATTTGGCTTCATATGAGTCAGAGCTATAGCCAAGGACTAATTTTCTTTACAAGAAAGAAGCTTTTACTTTGAGCAGCCACCCTCCACCCTGCCATTCTGACCAAACAGAATTTTAGTGCAACTGCAAACTGCTTAATGAAGCTTAAAACAATTCCCATCCTTTATTGGTGTGAATTCCCCTCTTCTTTTTCATCTCTCTTCTGTTTTGGTATGCCGTAACCCACATTTTCCAAACAATGGAAAATTCTCCCCCCACCTACCTACCCACTGGTTCTCTTGAGTGATTCTCTAAAATGACAGTAGGTTGGGGAAACCTTCCCACCAACAGAGTACTAGGTATCTATCTATCTATCTATCCCTTTAGAGTGCTGAAATTATATTTTATTCTGCTTTAGAGAATTCCTCTGGTTTGCCACAAATATCTGAGCATTTTACATCCTGGCTTTGAGATATCTTTACAACAGGCTTTCCATGGTACTCTACAGATCAAGGACTATATCCTGCTTCTCCAGAATCTCTTGATGTTGATTTGGAATAGCTGTAACTAGCGTTCATTTGTGTACGCAGGCAATATAAAAGGATCACTTTACCTTTTGCTGGGATACAATCACCTCTTGAGTGCAACATCTCTGCTATTTAGCAACATACGACCATGTTCCGGGGATGGAAGTAAAGAACAACAGAACCATACCCAACTGAAACTGCAAGGGGGACCATGGCAGGCAGAATGCAATTTACTTCAGATGAAACTGTCAAGCCCTATCCCTCCAGGGCTGCTATTATTAATCTTGAGAAAACTGTCATAGGATTTTTAACAACTGTAAGTGGTCAAACCTTGGTCGTTTATCTCATTCAAATAAGAGCGCCTCCAGCTCTACCATGCTTTTACCATACAAAGACAGCTGATCAGCCCTGAATTGCTCCCAGGAGAAGTCCACTTCAGAAGAATAATCCAAACTTAGCTGTAATCAGTGAAAAAAACCCAACAAAACCAAGCTTTTGTAGGCTTTGTAACCAACTGGGTGGACATTTACTAATGAAAAGGACCAACAATAGAAGCTGTGTCTTCGTTGCTGGATGTGCCAACCTGGATCTGCCCATATTCCCCTTCCATTCCTCTGCAGAACAGTGAAGAATTGAATGACAAGGAGGAGTTAGACTGCCCTTCATCTAGCTTGTGGTTAGCAGGCACTTTGTAAGGGATACTATATAGGTATTTTTAAGCTGGTTTATTTAAGTATGATTCCTGAGGATGTACAATCACTTCACCACACCCCTGTCCCCCCAGAATGGTGCATCTTCTTAGAGAGGCATCATGTCAAACAGTAAGATACGACATTCACAACCATTGGCTGTAACACAAGATAATATATCTGCCTGGGAAATCTGAAAAAAGGCACTGACAACTGCCTCAGGAAAAAAAAGAAAAGGAGAGATGTAAACCTTTGTTATATGGAGAGGGAGAGAGAGAGAAGACAATATTTGCAGTAGAAGTTTTGCTTCTAGAGACCTGACTTGCTGAGTAAATAACCTCATCAAGTGCTGTCTAATGTACAAAATTACTTTTAGCTGTCTGCCACATAGGACAAAACAGCCCTTGTTTACGAACCATTTATCAGCACTTACTATTAAGTTCAGCACTTAAAAACAAATGTAGAAAGCGAACTTTGTGACATATCTGTCTTATGCTCTTACAACATCATGACATTGAATACAGTCCTCAACTGCTATAAATAGACACAGTCCCAACAGAATGAATGAGCTTACACTCTTCTCGATTTACAGCAAGTGAGAAGCTAGCCCAGCATGTTCGACCAAGCAATTGGGGCCAGCCCTATGAAAACAAACCTCCTCCAAAGCAAATGTATTCTAGGATTCTCCATTCCACCCACTTGCTCCTCTCCTGTGTCACTGCCATGCCCAGTACTGTCACGGCAGCATCACATGTGTCCCCTTGCTTTCCCTTGTTTCCCATATAGGGAGGAGAGTTATTACATATTTCATCACTCTTTATCCAGATGAAAGCCCATCAGCAAAAAGCAAATTCTAGCTCTACTGTCTTTTAAACTATTCTGACTTATACAGGTTAGCCAGAAGTATAAATGAGATAATGTAGACCTTTGTCCTTCAGATAATTTGGGTCCATTAGGAAGCCTTAGTGTGTTCTTATTTAGTTTTAAACAGTAGGTTCTAGCAATAGCATAACTTAAAAACCCCTTTTATTCAAGGGAATGGGAACTGAAATACATCATGCTGCTAATCTTCAAGTGCAAATGTAAAAATCTTGAGTAACGCTAATTTAATGTTCTCTGTCACTTGCTTTTTTTCCCTTCCCTTTCCCTTCAAACAAAATGTTACTGTTTGAAAATCTATTAGAGAGATCAAGATGACATTTTTCCACGACACAAACAAAATCAGAACCACGTATCCAGGCAAAGGATCAATGGAAAAGTATAGGCAGAGCTGCTCAAGGTAGCCCAGCTGGCCTGGGATTTGTCAGCATGATGGGCCAAACAGGCTTGAGCATCTTCAGAAAATTGTCCTAACCCCAAGGGACACCTCTGGGCACTGCCCTGCCTTCAGCATGCTGTGGAGATTGCACTTCGAACGAGCGTGGTGGTGAGTACATCAGCCTTTGCTATCTTCCCAAGGGCATCGAGACCCACCTCACTCCAGAGTGATATATCTTAGTCCAGAAACACAGAGGAGAGGAAAAAATACCTCTCAGATTTAAGTGAATTTTTCAAAATTCAGAACGAACATTTGGCTAGCAATTAGTACTGGATTGTTCTGCTTCCTATGTGGTTATCCCGTCCCCAGTCTGGGGGACAGAGTACCTGTGAAGGTACCCTTTCTCACTCTTCCACACGAACAACTAATTAACTGTCTTTGCTTTTCCTGGTTTGACTTGATTTTTTTTTTTTTTAAACTGCATTTGGTCTTACATGTACAAATATGTAACTGCCAATTACAGGATTACAGCATTTATTAGTCAGGAAAATTGTTGGAGTCCCTTCATGCCTGTAGCAAAAATATTGTGGCCTAGCCTGCTCCCCTCTCCCCTCAGTTCATAAGACCTTTTACATTTTGTTGATTTTTGACTCCATCTCAGGCAAACCTTAGAGATTCACTTCTGATTTCACTTCATATTCTCAGGTGCAGTTTTTTACATGAGACTTTTCACAACTCTGCTTGACCCAGACAAGACATTGATTTTGCTGTCAAATACACTGATGGGAAAGAAGTAGAATTTTTAATCACAAATTGTTTGAAAAATTTGTTCTTTTTTTTTTGTCTGTGACACAGGAAATAAACACATTGACTGCCTCAATCCCATGGTGGGCCATTGCCCTGGTTTTGGCTATGATTGAGTTAATTTTCTGTCTACTAACTGGTCTAGTGTTACATTTTGGGTTTAGTATGAGAATAATGGTGATAATACAGATACAGAGGTGTTTTTGTTCCTGCTGAGCAGTGCTTACCCAGAGCCAAGGCCTTTTCTGCTCCTCACCCCACCCCACCAGAGAGCAGGCTGGGGGGGCACAAGGAGTTGGGAGAAGACAAGAAGACACAGCCGGGACAGCTGACCCCGACTGACCCAAGGGATATTCCAGACCATAGGATGCCATGCTCAGTATATAGAGCTGGGCGGAGAAGGAAGGTGGATGTTCATAGCGATGACATTTGTCTTCCCAAGTCACCGTTAGGCGGGATGGAGCCCAGCTTTCCTGGAGATGGCTGAACACCTGCCTGCCCATGGGAAGCGCTGAGTGAATTCCTCGGTTTGCTTTGCCTACATGCGCAGCTTTTGCTTTACCCATTAAACTGTCTTTATCCCAACCCATGAATTTTCTTGCTTTTACCCTTCTGATTCTCTCCCCCATCCCACTGTGAGGGAGGTGAGCGAGTGGCTGCGTGGGGCTTGGTTGCTGGCTGGGGTTAAACCACGACAACCATAGAGAACAGCTTATATCAGGATGCCATTGTGATCAGAAGGCTTTCTCCAGGTGCATTCGTCTTATGGGGCAAATGATTGTGGCTCTGTCTCAGGAGCAGGCAGATGAGACATGGGGAACTCTGTTCTGCTGGGGGAGATCTGGCTGTGAACACAAGGATCCCCCACCAACATTTATTAGAGTCCCAGAACTTGGACCTCGGCTTTGGAGATCCTGCCAGCTTTGTGCAATCTAGAAGAACTGGATGAATATGCTGTTACATAATAAATGAATGATGATTTCCCTGCCCTTCTTTTTCTCTCTTTTTCTGTTGCCTGTGAAAAGTTCCTGATTTTTTTTTTCTTTAGCTCCTTGTTCAGAATTGGCTGGCCTACATTTCTGATCTTTGACCAAAAGTTGCTTGAAAATATTTCTTGTTTGAAGCCCTCAGATCCATTTCTTCTGCTCCAGGGTAGGATCATTAGGGTGCCCTTTAGCCACAGGTCAGACCAGGAGAAAAACAGATCTTGTACGTGTTTCCTGGCTCTGCTTCTGGCTGCAGGAACCAGGCTCAGTCACACCACAGTTTCAGAGCCACCAGAAGGGTCAGTAGCCAAAGCAAAATATCCAAAGACATGTTTCAGCCCTGAAACATGCTTCCTTCTTGATATATGCATACTCTGGGAGCTGTTAAGAGTGGTGTGGGGGAGGTCTTTGGTTGTCTCTTAGTTCCCCAGAGCAACAAAAAATGCCCAAGAATTTGCTTACTATTAACGTTCTGCACAAGTTGCTTAAAATGGCTGCTTCCAGTCATTTTCTTGTTAATTAGACTTGTCTAGAGTTGAAAACAAAACCAAGCATAAGTTCTGGGAACCAATTCAGAGCAAAATCTCTCTCCTTTTCAGAAACAGATAAATATTCATGGCCATGCCTCATTTTTTTCTTTTCTCCGGATCAGTGGCATACTTCAATATTCAAAAAAATGAGTGTCCTTACCCAAATTATACCATGGTGGCGGCTATATTTATCAGAAATAATACTGAGATCACCATTCTCCCATTGTGCCTCAGAAGGACTACTAAACAAAGTATTATAGTATTTCAGTCCCAAAGCCCATTTGCCCTATATATTTTCCAGTTGTAGAAAGTTGTCTCCATTTGAAAGACTCAGAAAGTACATGGATGAAAAGCAAAAAAGAGGAAATTTCTAAGGTAGTAATATATCCATCAGGCCCTTATAAAAATACAACAGGTCTTAACATTTATAACTGCACCTGGTCCACAGCGGAACATGGTAATCTTACCTCCCGTAATTTTGGAAAACAGGCTTTTGGGACCAAATGTTGTTCACGCTACTTCCACTTGCTGGAAGAGCTGCTGCTTGCAGCAAGCCGACAGCGTTCAAGGAGGGCAAGGCATCACGGCTTGAAAGTCAAATTTGTCCATAGAACAGGCTGGATTATTCCTGCCTTTGCAACAGGTGATTGTTCCTCAGCACATAAACAGAACAACAGCTGCAGGCAATTGTTATTTCCTCATTAATTGCATTTTAGGGCTCACTGAGGTTTTCTGTGCTGCAGAACATTCCCAGTCCCTTGAAATGCTAATCGAAACATTTGAATATGTTGTTATCCTGACAGCACACTTGAGGAGGTTTTAAAACTGACCAGCTGTCTAACTACTCCTTATAAATCATTTGCCTTGACCTAGCGGTACATTTTTCTTTTCTTTCGTGTCTATTTGCTGTTTGACACAGGAGCCTGTGCTGTAACTGCTCATTTAATACCAGACAGTGTAATACCCTTGCAGCCTGCCATGATTGTCAGGTTGATTTCATTAGTACGATAAGATGCATAGACTCCTTTTTATCTCTTGTATTCTCCTTCTCTCTCTCCCTTTCTCTGTAATTTGGGTCTTTAAAGTCCCTGCTGTCTCCTGATCTACAGATAATTGTTTACTGTAATACTAGCCAGGAAAAGAGCTGATAAACTCCAGATGTAGCTAGGTCTTCAAATTCACTTTCCTTGCTCTATGCCCATGGCTATGGACCTCAGATAATATTTTGCTGCTGTCTGGGGTCCTCTAAACCTACTAATAAAAAGAGGCTATTTAAGATGGACAATGATTGTATCATATATGATCTGGGTGGCTCATTAGGGTTTCTCTTCTGTTTGGGGGGTTGTTTTGGTTTTTGTTTTTTACAAGCTTCTTACTAGCCCCAGTTCTCGTTGCCTGCCTGTATCTGCCCTGCACTGTACTCTTTGAAGTCTTATCATGCGTCTTAGTGACAGGAGCCAGGATGCTACATGTTAACCCCCATAGAGCAAAGAGATGAGACTGCTTTTCCCTCTTCAAAAAAAAAAGAAGAAAAAAAAAAAAAGAAAAATACAACCACTCTTCTCTGCCTTGCTGGAACTTGTGGTTCATTTGGTTCTTTGCACAGTGACGTTTAGGGAAGGCAGATTGTCAGGGGTTCATAAACAAGAACCAAGTTATTGCCTCCAGCTTCAACAACTCATGAAACAATACCTTTCACAGGTTTGATAGCAGTTCCCTAGTTTATTTTTTAATTATTGTTCCTTAGTTTTACATACCTCTGAACTTCTCCCTTCCACCCATCACTGAAAGGCAACATGCTATCAAAGAGGTAGTTCTCATATCTCTAGCCTCATTCTAAGGACCGAAAATAGCCCAAAAGGCCCTGCCTACATTTCCACTGTGAACCGAGTTTAAAACCAGTTCATGAAAAGGTTGACTATAAATATTTTTTGTGCCCACACATAATGTGGTTAATATGGCTAGTAGTTGTGACATCCTCGCCTGGCACATGGAGATCTTCCTATAAACTGGTTTGGCACATTATTTTTTGCTATGAATTCAAGACCACCTAACCATGCCTGTGTAACCAGTTTGTCTGGCTCCTCCATGCTCCAGACCTGGGTGTGGTAGGATATCCTTGGATGCCTTGTCTCTTGAGCTGCTGGGGAAAGCCAAGATGTAACTTTTCCAAGCGTTCTGGTATGTGTTCAAGGACTGTGGGATATCTGCCTGACCTGGGTGCAAGCCTTAGGCAGTATCCCTGTGGACGCACCACTGTGCAGCCCATACACTATACAAACACCACACGGTCGCTTTCCAAAAACAGCTGCCATGGGGATGTAAGCAGATGTGTGCTTGTGTCACAGCAGAGGATTGAATGCTGGTGCAAAAAACCCCCAAACAAACAAAAAACCCAACATGATCACACTCGTCCTTTAGTCAGAACCTGGGCTTTTTTGACCTTTTTTTCCACCTTCATTTCGAAAAATCAAAACTGAATTTGGATCTGGCCATTCCAATTCTTGGGAGAGGACTGGAAACCTGAAGTTGGATATAAATTTTATGAAGGTGTCTTAATATAATTCATTAGCCATTTTACACACATCAGACCAAATTCCTTGTGAATGACCTTCCCGTAGCCTGAGGTTTTGGAAGGCTCTAATATCCAAGGTTAGATAAGGAGGCTGAGTGCCTGCCACAGGATGCCCCTTGCTCCTTTGCCCTAGAGCAAGGGAGATTGGCAGCCAATTGCCCTCCCTCTGCAGCGGCATACCTGTGGAAAGGGCATCTTTCAGGAACAGGGTGTGAGAGTTCAACAGCAGATCTAATCTGGGAGGTACCGACTCTATGTCTCCCTGCTCTTCAGGTCTTCCCATTTCATGTTCCCCCAAACTCTTCCTTGTTGCAGGCAGCAGTATCAGACCCCACATCCCAATTACATTCCCAGAATTCTTAGACAAATATTTTGTTTCCACTTGGTATTGCATGAGGTGAGTCTACAAGTCCATTGCTTTCAGTTTAGAAAAAGAGCTGTGGTTCATTAGTAGGGGAGGCAGAAGAAATGACAATCACAGAAGTGATTGGCCTCCATTATCTCAAGTAGGCTTTTACTTTCTCTGTGAAAGCATCTTTTCCTCTCTTTTTTGGGCTGTTTCATTTCACTGCAGGCTTTCTCAGGGCAATGAGGTCCTGCTGGACTGGGTAGCTGGGCATTTCCAATAGGTAACGAATGACATAGCTTTTTTTTGCTGAAGAGAGGAGCTGATGGGCACAACTGTCTCCTCAAAGGCCAGGCTGGGCTGCAACCCCAGATGTCAGCAGAGGTTTGCAAGACCCACCTTCTCTAGCCCAGTATCATTGAAACCCTTGGATTAGCCATCAAATTAAGTAGAAATGGATTGGTGTAACTCTTCCCTCATAATAACGCTGTTTCATTGCCTTGTAATCCACTTTTAATTGGGATTTGCTTCCTGGCAACAGCATGTAAACAAGGAGATGGTCAAAGGAGGCAGGGGGAGGGGAGGGAATAATGCACAAATGGGTCCCCCCTCAGTCCAGCTTCCCCTCTCTAAAATTCCAGAGTCTGGGTTGCTTCCACAACCATTTTGGAGGATGCCTTTCCTTTCCCTACTCTTCCCTCAGATTTTAAAAAAGGGTCTATTCTCCTCCCCTCTTCATGTAAACATCACTTATCTTGTTCTATAGGCAGCATAACTAGCAAGAGCAAGTACTCACAAAGTGTAAATTAGCTAGTGACAATAAATTGTCAGATTGCCTCTGAGGCAGAAACAAATGAATAGCTTAGTTTATTAATCACATGGCACCTTCACCTTTGATGTCTTGATGTTCCAGTTTTGGTGCTCCATTAAGCAACCCTGAGTGACTGCTGCAGCAGCCTCCACTAAACCAGAAATTTTGTTGGCAGCACATTTCAGGACTTCAAAGGCGGTAAATTACCTTGAGATTGTTTCATTAAAGCGCCCTTCCCAGTGTGAACAGCAATAACAGGAGAATCGAGATCAAAGAGCATCCATCTTTCTAGATTTGTTACATAGAAAATTACATGCTGAGGGTGTCTTTTTCACAAATCATGTCGCCTCCCATTTCAGCAAGAATGGTTCTAATTAGAGCAGAAGCCTCCCTGGCTGTGCGGAGAGTTATGATTGTCATTAATACAGCACTGGAAGCTTTTTCCTCTTTGCACTCCCCAGACCCCTACCCAATTCTCTGCAAAGCTAGCAATGTTTGTGATATGCCTCTGGAGCCTAATTAGAAACAATTATGCTGATTAACTGATTACAGGCAGTTCTCTACAGATTCTTGGGAAGAGCTTTTCCTGGGATGTATATTTGTTTATTTTAAATATTCTTTCATTTCCCTTCCCCCTCCACCCCCACGGGCTGTCTAACTTCACATAATCCTGTGCTTTGCTTTCTTCTGCCTAACCATCAGGGATGTGACCTAAGCAAACCATGCTGGAGACAGACCAGAGAGAAGGGACTGCTGGAGGTCCTCCTGGTACATGTCCCGTTTGATGGGATGTACCAGGCGCAACCAGCCAGACAAAGGATCTGTAGCCCTGATTCCTGTATGATTTAGTTTCATTTTTCAGGCACTCGACAGTTGGCTTCAGCCTTCAGGTCATGAGAAGCTTCCATAACAGGTTAAATCCCGGCAGTACCAGCTATAAAGCATACAAAACCGAGAGATATCACCTGTTGACCTGTCCCTGTCTCGAATGGCTGGTACCTTCACAGAACACCATTTGGAGAAGCCTGGGGTGGAGCAGCCATGGGCAGGCAGGCACCGATCCCGTGGTATAACTGTTTCTTCCCGTCTCACTTGGTGTGCACAGGTGTGGAGGGAGACAGCCAGATGGGCATCACTACACAATTAGGGCAATTCTTACGAAACCTGTATCATGGCTTTCCGAGAAATCCCTTTATCAGCAGGCTGTGGAACTTGTCCTCCCGACTTCCCTTCCTTGCAGCCACTCCAGCTGTCCTTTGCACGTCTTTTTGAACACGAAGGCACTGCTGTTGTCTAACATGGCATGTACTTCATGATTTCGTGGAAATAACAGCAGTCCATTGAGAATATAACTACTCCATAATCATGGCAGTTCAGCCTGCTTCAGAGGAAAGTATGAGAAACCCAGCAGTAGAGGCGGTCACAGAGAAACCTTCCACAGAAAGGTTCGTCCACCTCTGGATGGTTAGAAGCTGACTTCTGCATTCAGACACAGCATGTTTACATCTGTCCACGCTCCGATTTGATTCCCAGGTCTTACTCACTTAAATCTGATGTTCTTGCCACCTAGATAAACATCCATCACAACATAAGACTGAAGGCAAAAGCTTAAAAGCTGCCCAGGTAAAGTCTCCTGGAAAAGGTCTCTCTTCTAATGGTGTTGCCCTCGTGTACTGTCTGAGGTTCTTCTGGGGTACTGTGAGGGGTGGAGGCATCAGTTTGGTCAGACAGAATAGTGAGTGTTCTAGGAAACTTTTTGTACATCTCTTACTAATCTTTTCTCTAAGCAACTAAGAAACTTTTTAGTTTCTCTGAATGTGTTTCCTTTCTAGACTTTTAGGCCAGAACAATTCCAGAGGCGGCTGTAACTTTCGCTGTGTTCAGTAGCATTGTCTGTCCCATTCTTTAGGCTTCCTGATATGTTTTGGTTTATTTGCTGCTACATAGCCCACTAGACTTTCAGCACTTCAGTCACAAGATGACTTTTTCTCCTTCAGGTAATATCATAATTTAATATACTGTGTTATAGCAGCATGAAACTGGGGAAAGTAAGAGAGATGTATGCACTAAATCTCTCCCCCTCCACGTTCCCCCAGACAAACATTCCTGTTGGCAGTGTCCTACTGGAACATTCCCATCAGGGGCACATAAAGAAAGTTTTCTTATCAAAGACCATAAAAGTATTCATGTGCCTAATGCTCTGACAAAATAATCTAACACTCTTTCCTGGTTGTAACATATGAAAATTGGATATGGAAGATACAACTCCACTCAGATCTTTTGTGAATTTGACCTCTGATTTGCAAATCTCCAATCACAAGTAGATGTGAATGAAACACAGCCAGAAGTGAAATTATTCAGATTATAGTTTTTTTCATAATTCATTGTAAATTTGAAATAGGACCAGGAAATCACTTTTGTTCTAAAAAAAAAAAAAAAAAAATAAGGCAAATGCATCCATTTTCCTACAGATTATGGGCTTGTTGAAAGTGAACAAAAAGTAAAAGGTATCAAAATGCAAAGCTTGAGAGATATGGACATTTCATTTTACTCTTGTGTTTTATGAGACCTTTTTGTCAAACATCAAAAGGGAAGCAAAACATGAGGAGCATAGAACCGTGGGAAAAGCAGCAGCGAAGACTTTTGTGTGAAATCCAGTGGAATCTCTTTCACCAGCTCTGCAGCACTCTGAATCCAATCTGCTGGATCCTGTTCCACAGAGAAGAGATTGAGAAGAATAAGCAGCATGCAATGATTTGTTGGATTCTGGTGAAGACATACCACGCCTGATTTCATTGTAAAAGGAACATACACAGCCATTGATCAAAATGTCTTTGTCATGGCTGGAATTACGCCAGAACTATCCTGGTATTTCAAGACGGATTCGTGTTGCTTTTTGTGATATGAGGTCAGAATAAATTAAGTAGGGCCTCTGACAGCTGATTTTCAATGATAATCTTTATGTTAGGATTGACCTGTTTATTCAGCCCAGTCAATCTCGCATCAAAATGACAGCTCAAGAGCACCGTAGATTATTATCCCCAAGGATGCATAAAGATCCTGTCACTTGAGACAATAAAAGCTGATTAGTACAAAATTAGAAAATAAGACTGCATGAGAAGAAAGCAAAAAGAGATCAGACTTTCTATCTCTGCCACAACTTAGAACAGAACATGTTGAAACCCAAACTGCAGATGTCTTGTGTTGTAAAAGGCCTTTTTACTGGAATGGCTTGCAAATTTGTGATGTAGGAGAAGCACTAGTCTTCTGTTATCCAACCTTCTGACACCAGCATCTTTTAGCACATCAAAATCATTAGAGTACTCTCAAAATCTTTAGAGCACATCAGAAGTATTTAGAGGAAGCCCTCAACAGCTCCCTGGCTATCCATACAGAGCACCCCTTCTCTAGCATGCCAAGGAGGCACTTTTCCAGCCTCCTGCCTCTCGGTTAACATTAGTTGCGTCTAGACCATGATCTGATGGGTCTTTCTCCATCGTGGGGCTCAGGGTTATGCTCTGTTGCCATATCTGGGTAAATGGATAGTGGCGCCATTTGAAGATAATGGAATTGCACTGTCATAAAACAGATATATAAATGTGACATGAAAGACAGGCTCAGAATTGATGCCTGAGAGATGGTACTATGGAACAAGATTGCAAGGCACCGTATGAGCTGTATGGTGTGTAGAGTTAGAACAGCTGACAACTTATATACTGTGGTTGTAGAAGTATTTTGGTACAGCTGTTGGTAGTAAAGTCTGAAGTGTACTTGTCTGAACAGCTTCTGTAGAGATTGATTTCTGTTTATCACTTTCCTAAGTGCAAAATTTACACATGAAATTAAAAAAAATTATAGTAGTCTTTCTAATTGTGGTTGAATAGTCATACTGCTAATAAGTGCACAATATAACTGTAAACAGATCACAAATCTGGAAACATATTCGTTTATGTTACCTTTGTTCTCATTCCAGGAAATACAAGGATTTGATAAGTTGACATTGATTTAATAGTCTGAAAACTGGAATCAATCTTTCTTTTCAGCCTTTTATTTTTCCTCCTGTTGCAAATTACAAACACATTTCTGCTTCCTGCAAGCTGTGCATAGATTTCCATGGCCATCTTGAAGACCTCTCCCCCTCCCGCCCCCACTCTTGCCTAAGCAAGAAATGTCTTGTTAATTGAGGTTGCAATTCAATGTTTAGTGAAAGAAACGAGCACAATACAGTTAAGGAAATTCAGCTTCACTGCATGTTCATTCTGCAGTGGCTGATTACTCGTGTGATGATGATGATGATCAGATGTTGTTTGAGAATTGAGATACAGTGATTGGTTTTGATAACCTGAAATTAACAACTGGATTTATAGCTTGTAAATATTCCTTGTGGTGAATTCTTGCATTGCTGGCATAATCCCCTCTTCCTGTACAGACCTCATTTATGAATCCCAAACCAGTGACATTATCCCCAGGATGTGAGACAATACTCTCTCCTGTAATGCACACTGCATTTAGTGAGTAGTCAATAAAGTGGCATTCTCAGACTTTTTATGTGGACTGATTAAATTGTATGCGACTGTGACAGTTAAATTTACACACACTGACCTACTGCTTGGTTATAAAACTGCAGGCTCTTACTTGCACAAGATTTCTACTACAGTGTTTCTCCTCCATTTCCTCCTTTGTGGTAAGGAAAAATCTCTTATTTTGGGTTTTGCAATGTGATACAGACACTCAGTGCCAGGCTGGTACAATCTGCCTGTCAGCCAGTGGCAGGATTGCCCTATTAAGGGGTGCCCTCCAACAGCATTGAGTCAGAGAGCTTGCACAGCGTGCGCAAAAAAACACCTCTACACCACTGCAGTGGTCCTTTTGGCCCCATCAGCCATTGATAGCTGGGCTAAGTTAAGGCTTCTACAGGCTGCTTCACAGAATCATGGAATCGTTTAGGGTGGAAAAGACCTTTAAGATCATCGAGTCCAACCGTCAACCCACCACCACCATGCCCACTAAACCATGTCCTGAAGTGCCTCATCCCAGCCTTGTGGAAATGGCTCTGCTGGGCTGTAGCTAGAAAAGGGGATGCAAAGATCAGGTGGATGTCACCCTCATATACAGGTCTACCAGCCCCTTTGATACCTCCTTTTCCCACTGCCTGCCTCTAAGAATATAGGAATCATTTCAGGCTGGCAACTCTTCCTGGAGCCTGAGACAATTATCAGAGAAGGGAGAAATATTCTTTCTCAATGGAATGATTCTGAAACATCTTAATGCAGATTCATATTTTACTCTGTTGAAGAACATATTTAAATGCTGCTTCAGTTTTCATTGCCACGTAAATCAGAAGTACAAACACTGAAGTAAGAGTGCTAAACCATACAGCGATGGAGATGTCTGTGCAGTGGGGTCCTGAGACGATGCGGGGGGGGATACATAGCAGTGGCTGACTTTCAGAAACATTTAGGCCAACATTCAGATCTTTAATAATACTTATAATCTTCCTGACTGCTTGCTGGTCATGATAAGGAGTAAGCCTTTCTAGTCAGGAAGCTGGCAGATAGAAGAACAGCAAGAACTTGTAAAATCATTGAGCTAATCTTTCAAAACCCATTACTAAGGCAAGGAGCAGGCAAAGCTGATGTGAAGTTAAAGAGTACAGTAGGAATTGTCCCATCTTATTATCTCTATGTTGCTTTTGGTTGACATGAAGTTCTTTACTAAACAGAGTTTTAGAAAAGGTTTGATTGGTGGTTCTTTCCCAACAATGGATCCATTTCTTATTTTTCTGGAAATGCTTTTCCTATCACCAAAGAAGCTATACTTGGGGTCTCATTTAAAAATAATCAGAGTGACTGGAGCTTTGTTGATGATTCTGACCCTTTCATGTTGCTGAGCTTTCCAATTCTTCTTCTTGGGGGCACCACCAGAATGCAAGGTGGGCTAGTTTCAGCTTTGGGCCATGCCTGATTGCACTGTGCCAGACAGATCATGGTCTAGACGCAACTAATGTTAACCGAGAGGCAGGAGGCTGGAAAAGTGCCTCCTTGGCATGCTAGAGAAGGGGTGCTCTGTATGGATAGCCAGGGAGCTGTTGAGGGCTTCCTCTAAATACTTCTGATGTGCTCTAAAGATTTTGAGAGTACTCTAATGATTTTGATGTGCTAAAAGATGCTGGTGTCAGAAGGTTGGATAATAGAGAATTGTTCCAGGGAGGGGTGGTCCTTGCTGAGCACCATCCCCAACGCTCATTATCATATATGCCTATGTGCCCATGCTAAACAGAAACCAAAGTCAGAATAAACTAAACCTTTATTTTAACTAGGCTACAAATGTAGTTTTGGTAAGACATGGGACTGGGTATCATAGAAGAAAGAGAAGTACAAACATTTTCACATATATTTATGGGATATCATGTCCAAGATGAAGGCAACCATTTGTAAAAACATTTCTTTTAAAAAACACGAAGTAAAAGTGAACTAGACAATGTTTAAATTATTATCCTTTGTGGGCACCTGTTTTGTATGTTGAATATTTTGCGAAGGTTATGTGCAAACCACTAAAAACTCAGGGAAGTGTCATTTTGTAATTAAAGTATGCTTATTCAGTAAAGGGCAAGTATGATTTCTGCTTGAATAGTTCACTGAAATTTGGACCATTGCAGGTCTCAAAGGCCTGGTTCTGTTTTCAATATGCAGTCAAAGCAAGTTAGTGGAAGCTCTTCCTGGGTAGGCAGTAGAGAGTGAAACCTTTCATGCACGCTCTGTCCTCAAAGAGATTGTCCTGCTTTTTAAAAATGCAATGTGTTATTAATATTTTTCTTAATTATCTACGACTGTTAACACACAAATTGACTTGTCATTGTCCCTGCCAGGAAACGATGTAGCAGAAGCGTATTTTTATAGGACTGAGGAGCCCACAAGTCTAATACACTCAGTGGACCTGCAAATTAGCATGATAATAGAATTTATAATCTGTTGAGGTAAATAGAAACCAAAGCCCAGAGAGACATCCACATGTGGTAAGACCGGTTTGCTAGCCAAAACAAAGTCTACTTGTGTTGTTCACATTCTTGAAGAATCTGAATATTAGAAGATGTCTCGGACACAATGAGGTAAATTTCCAGACAAGATAAGTGCAGACGGAAATATAAGCTGAGAGTGAAGAATAGGGCTACTGTAGGAATTTTAGCACTAAAAAATTGAGTGAGTTGTGGGAAGCACGCCCAGTTGGGATTCTGGTTTTCACAGGCTCTTTGCTTGTCAAACTTAATATCAAGTAAAATAACCTAATTTGACTTGGCAAAGGCATATAGTATATAGACTTGATATCTGTGACAGAGGCTTTTGAAGTTTCTTATAAACAGTGTTTTCCTTGCTTTGGAAGAGATGGTTGAATAATAAACAACTTTCCCGATTCTGACTCCTACTGCTGAAAAGAACAAATCGTAAGTAGCTCATTGGCAAAGGAAATCCCTCTGCTCAGCCCGTCTGCCAAAAAAGGACTTAATAGTGTGCTCAGTCTTAGGCATGTGCTTAAAGAAGGCCCAAGTAAGGGTGTGTCACATTTTTAGGTTTTTTTTCTGACCCATGACCTCATGGAAGCATGCTGCAGGACTGTCTTTCAGGCAAAACATGTGCTTTTGCTCTCCTGGACCTTTTTTTCCCTCTCTCTTTATAGTGGATTGATGTGAAATCTGAATGTGAAAAGAGAACTCATTTACCCATTAGGAAATTATTATCATTATTATTATTATTGTTGTTGTTATTATTATTACTATTAGTATTACTATTATTACCAACATAATGATTGCTATTATCCCTGATTAGGAAACATGCAGAAATAGGTTGCAGAAAGCATAACAAAAATATTTTGGAGGAAAACTTAGACCCTAGGCTGAAATGTATTAATGTGTTTGAGATGTGCTATGTTATCTTTGGAAATGGAGCAGATTTAGCCACTGGTAAAAGAAACATTAACTGGAGGGTGGTGATGGGGAATCAGTCAAAGCAAATCCCCAGAAGAGTATGGTTCTGCCTTCTTCCATGATGTCCCAGTTTCTTAGATTCCCTGAGTCAAATTCAGCACTGAAATATGGAGGTACTGTCCTCAATGGAATTAATAAAAGCTAAATAAAATTACTTTTGAATTTTCATTTATTTGGCTATCAGAGCAAAATAGGAGTGGCATCAGCTTGCACTACAACGACGCAAACAAATGGCCCAAGAAGTGTGGCTCACAAAAAACAGCTGGTTTTTTTTCACATCTTATGAAAAATGGCAGATCTCCATCTCTCCCACCTAGGAATAAACCATCCCTTGCTTTTTTCTTTCCAAAATGTGCTTTCTCTTGCCGTTACTCTCCCTGTCTTTGTCCTTCTTTTTCTCTTCTGCTGCCAGTTTATAAAAGGATTTATGCTCAATATGTCAAAACGAGAAGGAGCTCAGAGTTACCTTTTGAATCTCAACCCTTAGTATTTAACTACTTGGTTCGCATACTTTAATTTGCCCGATTCCTGCAACTTTTATCCTATTGATAATTGATAGACTGTTCCTTCCTTCCCAATTTCCTTTATTAGTTACATCAGGAAGTTTATTGGTGTTCCTTGCATGTAACTCAAGAAGACGGATAGCGCCACGCTTGTTTTCAGGGCTATGTAAATTAATACTGTCCAGAAGTCTAAAGGCAAAGATCAGCGAGCCTTAAAACCCGGAAGATATCTGGTTACATGCCAGAGGCCTCCTCTTCAAATGAAATGACAGGAATCTGGGGCTGAAGGACTTCCGTTTGCTCTTAATGAACTTGAGTGGCTCTTGCCTATAACCAGAAAGGATATGCAGACAAACAGCTCCTAAGACACATGTCATTCCTGTAGCTTGCAGTCTATTATTACTTTTATTCTTTCCAGCGTCCCCTTGTTACACTGCAAGCCTAAAGACCAATCATGTAAAGCATGAATAATAAAGTGCCCAAGAAGGCTGCCACTGATGTCAAAAGTGTCTTTTCATCAGAGTGGAAACAGAAAGTCCGATCCCTTAAACCTGGTGTGGCTCTTTGGACAGGTTCAGCTGATTTACATTTATGAACAAAACTCAGGAGGATTCCTGGGTTGACACAGCTGGATTTGAGAGATTCGCAGGTGTCCCTTGATCACCAAATCCAAACATTTTCTCTTGTCGTTCCTGCTGCACCGGAACCAAGATGCTAGTATACGTGTATGTGCCTTTGTACAGATAACAAATAACCAAAACAGTTTGTAATGGTTTAGTATCTGTGGTCCTCTACCAATACGCATGTGAATATAAATACATTTATTGAGGAATAATAAAGGGAATTTAAAGCCACGATGTAAAAAGCAGTGTAGGAGAAGTTACCCACTCAAAATGTGGGTGTGTCTAAGTCTCAGATGTAACAATTAAATGCTAACATGGTGTAATACAATAATATGGGCACACAGTGTTTCATTCCAGTGGCAATCCTAATTATAACACTACTTAGTACAGGAAATTGCCTGTTGAACTACTCTGCCTGAAAACCTTAACAGAAAACCGTGCATATGTTTGCTTACATAGTGAAATATAATACAGAGACGACTCCAAACAGCAAACCTCAAGATCTCCGTCTTTCCTTTAAACCTTCTCTTCCCTCCAAAACTGCACATGGTAGAGAGTAACACTGCAATTTATTAGCAGCATGAAAGTGAGGCAAGAGCCTGGTTACAAAAGCCAGTGACATATGATAAAATGATGGCTCAATCAAATGGTTGTAACATGCTCAAAAACAGACTGGAAGGGCTGTGTTCCAGCAGCAGCAAAGAAAAGAGCTTGTCAACACGGTGTGCATATTTGTCCACATGAATATCAACGGCTGTAAGCTGTTGCGCTACCTGGACTTGCTGAAGTAGTTATAAAATGAGAGCTCCCCCTCCTCTCTGGATTCTCAGGAAGCTTTTGAAGAGAAACAAGCCAGATATTTATGAATTAAAATGCTTTCAATTACATCTCTCCCAAGAGGGAGATAAATATCAGTTTGATGTTCTTCCGTGCTAAAAAAAAAGGATTTTGTGCTCTTTTTTGTTCCCTGAGAATGGACTGAAGAAGACATTTTTCTAAAGCTTTGCTTTTAATCTCTAATATAATGAATTACTTTACTCTTCAAAGCATGTAGTTTTCCAGTTAGTAAAATATCTCCAGGCATCCAGTTTGGGCTTGGGACAATGGGATGAATGATTCGGGTCTCTGTCTTGCTCAGTCCTTTATCCTCCTTGATATACTCTTGATTACAGACTGGAGAAGATCTTGATAATAGCCAAAACCTCAGCTGCATAATAGCCAATTTAGGCACCAGTTCAGGAAAGTCCTTAACCATGTGCTTAAACTTGTTGCTTAATCACGGCCAAAAGAGCAGACAAAGAACTCAAGTAGAACAATACATAGGCTTGAGAAAGTCTCTGCTGGGGGCTTTGGTTTCTTAACTGTGTGTGTACTCCTGTAATTCTATTGACCTTCAACATCTACAAAAAGGCAGTATGATTTACTGGAGCAAAGTTGTTTTACAAGGCTCGGTTGAGACTTGAAGTTCGTCCCAACAACAAACAAGTGCTGAGTCAGCAGCTGGACTCTCCTGCAGGAGGGGAGAGTGTGACTGTCGGACTGACAGTTTTATACTCCTAATACATCTAATCAAAAAAGAACTAACTGTATTTTACCCCAGAATAAACACTATTTACTGAATAATATCATGTGACTGGACAGACTGTATTCTTGATACTGCAATGTCTTCCCAAAATTCCTGCTTTCATTGTCTGTAACACCACTCTCAGTGTTTCTTTATACTTTCTTACCACTCTTGTTGTAAACCTTCTAGCAACAATTTACTGACGTTTGATTCTAATTTGAGCACCACAGTCTACTTAAACACTTTATTGTAGAAAGAAAAGCTATTGGCACTGGTCTAGCATATCAAATCTTAAGGTTTACTTCTTTGACTTTACAGCTGTACTGGCATCTTTCTGTTGATCTGATTGTGCCAAAGGTTAGTAATGCCCAGTAATAGACCATATGCGCTTAATTAGATGGATCAGACTGTGGAAAACCTTCACCTGTAGTGCCACAAGAGCAGACTCACCCTTCAATGTGGCGACCCCATGCACTGTCTTTTTCAGTGGTGATGTGGAAGCTGGGGAAATCTATGGGACTATAAAATAGTACAAGACAAGTGCTTCAACTCATCCAAAATCAGTAAAAAAATTCAATATTAAAGAATGTAACAAACAGGTGCAGAAACCTTAAAAGGGGTGTTGTATTGTCTTCTGATTTCAGTGATGTTGGCACAAATCTTGGTTAGACCACTGAAAATTTCATTCCTAGCTCTGAATCTCCAGAACAGATTCTTATCTTGATGCTACGACCAGCTTTCAGAACTGAGTTACTAAAAAGCGATGGAAGAGAATGATTTTGCCTGTTGTTTCTTAGGACAGTTTTATGCCTTTCTGACTTCTTCGTAGCACTGTGAAAGAAATGGAAGTTTAAGGATGTGGTTAGACATGGATGACTCTGTATGAATCCCATTTCTAGTGGTAAAAGATGAAATGAAATATCCTTGCAAGTGATATAGCAGTCTGGATATGCCCATTCTGTCCCATGCCTAATTACTTTTTTTTTATGTACACAAGTATTTCTCTTTACTCATCTTTCTTCCCAGTTGTCACAATTCTACTTCTTTAGCATGCATCAGCCGTGCTTAATATGTGCCGTAGCTTTGTTTATGGATATATTTTACTAATTCTTATTTATTAAAATAATTGCCTTAATTAATCCTAATTGTTCATTGTTAATCACTCAGTAATACGCTTCCATTTGCTTGTACATATACTTTTGTATTAGTCATTATAAAAGCAAGACATAAAGCAAATGGTATAATTACTCACAAAAGACTGGGAGCTCAACCAATAAAAATCAAAGGGGAGAAAATAAAATGCTTTCAACATTCCTATATAGTAACTGGGACATCCTGTGTCACAAATGACTTTATGAGCTGTCTGCAGGTGGGATTCCATTCTAAAGCCCCAGGAGGCTAACAAATGAAATGAGAAACCATCTTACAGCTGAGATGGTGTTTCCAAATTTACCTCTTGCTGTTTGTCAGCAAGACCAGGAGAGAAGGTAAAAGATGTCAGTACCCTACTGAACTAAGATAGACTGCCTGGGAGAGCCTTGAAGGGAATGAAATTTGAATAACAATGTCAAAAAACCTCAGAGTTTCGTGTTTTCTTTTTTTTTTATTTTCTGTTGGAGGGCAAGAGAAAAAACAACCACCTACTATTGTTAGGCAAAAGCTCAGAAATGTTTTAATGTTGGTGGTTACCGAAAATCACAACATGACTTGATCTGTTTGCATTCACGCTGGGTCAGTTCATGATCAGACAAGTGCATGGGGGCGAGGAAAGAGGAAGGCTTGCTGAGAGCAATGGCAGTGCCATCACCCAGGTGGGTGGTTATCTCTTCTGTAACTCTAGCCTTTCCCTAAAGCCAAATGTAAAAACAGTACAAGCTATGAGGTAGCACGTGAATGTTCTGCAGAGCTACAGAAAGAAGCTCTGAAGAAATGTGTCTCCAGGGCAGTCCTGGGCTGGCAAAGATATTCTGCCAGAACAAATACGGCAGGACTATCAGCTATCGTATGTCTTCCGTGCACATGGCCTCTATCTCCTATGAGAAAACTGTTTTGTTTTTTCCATTAGCTGGAAAGTAGCTTTCACAACGGGCAGAAAGGGTCTGCTCCACTAAATAACTAAAGCAGTTAATGGTACAGGTCTTGCAATGTGAGCCCAAAAGGGAGAATAAACTCCCCAAGTGCTTGTTCTACTTCACTGGCCCAAAGTGACTGAGGTACATGGACTTCAGGGAAGCCATGCTACTGCCATCAGCTGAGAGCCTGATCCGTATTTATCTGTAACATACTGATCTTTCTGTAACTTTGTGATATTGTAATTGTCCTTAGTTAAATGACGTTCACAAATGATTTATTCAACAGTTGCAGTTCCCACAGTTCTAAAGCTTGTTGACTTCATATTCTCTGGGTAAATTATTTGTGGCTTAATCTGCTGGCAAAGTCCTAATGGTTTTGAGGAAGTTATATTAACAAAAGTTTTGTCCTGGATAAGCAGATTTTCCTCTCTGTCTGACAAGGTTTAAATATCCATTGATATAAGTGCAATCTCTTTTCTATAGGAAAAATGGTAGTCTAAAGTCAGTGAGGCATTTTTCAACTCACCTTCCTTCTCCAAACACTGACCCTGTATAGTCAGGGGAAGTCTGTCTGCAAGAAGTATGAGCTTATTCTCCCACATTTCCACTTATTTTTGTCTTTGATTCTATTAGGCCTTCCAACAAACACATGGTTAGTGGCAATTTTTAGTGGCTTCTGTGATCTTGGAATCTGAACTGCTACAAGAGTTGAACAAATCCACTTCTGCCGTATCTACAATCTGGAGTCACACAACAGAAAGGTTTTCTGTACTATGACTTTTCCTTTCCTTTTGGCCATTGTTTTCCATGCACTGAGCCAACTCACACTGCCTATCAAAATTGGTGAATGCAGTAGGAGAGAAACACCTTGTTTGAACAGCCACTACAGGCTGGTGAAATCCTGATGACACCCATGGTTGGTCACAGAACAGAAGTGTCCTCTGGCATAAACGTGCCTGCATGTGAAGTGGGGGCGATCCTGTAACATGAATCTGCAGATGAGAATGTGTCTCCTGAGGGCACCTTTCCCTGGAACCATCACAGAGATACAGCAACCATGCAAAGTCTCCAGTGGTGGAGTTGTAGCTGCACTCTGCAGAAGGCAGCCTATGACTTGGCAAGCTCATGGACTGGGCCTAAGAGTGGAGAGACACTACATACCCTTTGTCATATCTTCACAAGAAACAACCCCAAAGCCACTGCTCCCATTCAAGTATGTCACTTTAAACTTCCATACTTCTTTATGGATCCCATGTGATGGAGACCACGTCTCTACAGTCTGATGTTAAATTTATAGCCCAACTACTGCTAAACATGTCAGATGAAGTAAAAGACAGGAAAGGGGAGTGAATTAATGGCTAATTAATGCTACAGCTCCTCCTACAAATCCTCACTTACGAGCTCAGCAGGTTTTTCTTGTTTATCCACCCAGCCTGTCCTGGAAGGGGACCTCCTACCTCCTTCTTCTCTATTGCTGTTGCTATTAAGAGAGATTTTTGTAGTATACAAAAGCTCTGATTGTCCTCTCACTTATACTAATTTTGCAATTGTGTAAATCCATTGACCTGAGCAGAGTTATTTTTGATTGACACTAATATATGCTGGAGGAGAATCAGGTTTTAAATATCTTTGAAGGCAGACAAGCTTGGAAAAAATAGTCTTATTTTTAAGCTCCATAATTGTGACGATGTCCTTTTGTGCTGTGCTGTTCATTTGTTATTTGAATTATATTTGTCAAACATTCATTCAGGTCACATATTTGCATGTCCATTGTGTATTACCTTGTAAATTTAACTTAATTTGTTTGTAGGTTTTCTTTATAAATAACCTCACTTCAAAGTTATTTTAGAGGTTTTAAAGACTATGAAGCCAAAGTGAATGCGTATGAATGGCTCAAGTTCCTAAAGCTTCAATATAATCCAGGATTTCTCTTACCATGAAATTAAATGAGTCATTTATATCTTACTATGTGATGTGATCATTCTGTTACCATGATGTAGCTAGACAAGAACTCTGTCAATGATTTACAGTCATATGGTTCTCCTCATAAATCAGTGTAATACACAGTTTCATATGGATAGTCTTCAGTTTAGTCTCTTTTATGAAGTATTCAGTTCAGCTGAGCTGTGTAAAGTACTTTGTCTAACCACCAAGATGAGTCATTACAGTGTTATAATTGCTCTTTTCTATTTATTTCTTTTTTTGTTGTTGCCATTAGGTCAATTGCTTACCTTTGGGCTTTTATAGCAGTAGAGAGACCCTTCCCCTCTGAAATCCTTCGCTTTCTGCTCCACAACATATCACTGGGCAAAGCTAAACACTCAGCTGATTTCGCCTCGAACTACTGAAGCAGTTTCCTGAAAATTATTCAATAGCTTAATTTTTGTGGACATTTTCATCAAAAACTTTGGCCCCATTACTGGCTTAGCTTTGAGCAGGGTTACGGCAGAAATTGCAACACTTTTTACTGCGTCGTGCGTGACAAGTAAGGATTTACAAGCCTGTCCAATACAGTGGCCTTTTGCATACTTCAGAGGCTGTGGTCTCTAAAGCAACTTGCCAAAGCCCTTGTGATGTAAAAACTTGTTGAGCCAATGTAGTATACATATATGTGTGTATTACATATATGCATTCCGTGTGTTGCAGTGAGTCAGCTTGAAAATCCAAATGAAAAAACAGAAGTTGCACTAATACTGTGACCTCCACTTTAAAAGGAACATCTCAGTCATTTTGTGCTGTTAAATTTTTGCCTAACCAGTGCCCATTACTGCTAAGCTCCAAAGGCAGAGGATTTCTTCTATAACACAACTTCTCTTGAAAATAGTGGATGCTCTCTCCTTGAAAAGTAATGTGGCTTGTACCTGGTTTGAAACTATTAGTGAGTTGACTTACTGTTCACTGTAGTTAGAAGAGGTTATGTTAAATGTGGCATCACCCCCTGGAAAAATATACCAGGGAACACTTGGTGCTGTTCCAGCTCTGCATTAGACCAGTTGAACATGGAGTTAGCCAATATTACACATAAGTCTAAAATAACTGTGCAAATTAGGTGCATAATTGCATCCATAAATTGTTGGAAAATCTGGCTTTTAAATTACACATCATAAACAATAATAACCCACTGAGATGATTGCTGTCAGTTTACCTTACCTAAACTGCATTTCTCTTTGTCCAGCATAAGAATCAAGGGACGCTCTCTAAACTTAGCAGGGAGCAAACTTCAAATCAGCAATGAAAGTGTTTGCTCACAAAACATGTCAACAAGCTCTGGATGTCACTGCTGTAAGGAGCTGTGGGGCCTAAATCATAAAAGATAGTTGCGTTTTTGGTAGGTGGAGCCCATCAGCTGCTTTTAATAGTCTAGTTGCATTTTCTGGATCAGAAAGTCCCTGTAGCATCTAGTCCTGGAAGATGGGAGGATGTACAAAGAGAAGGAGACCTCTGTACATTTGTTTGCATCATACAAACACAGGATTTGGGCTAGATGAACTTTGGTCAGGCATTTACAGCTGGTTTTCCGACCTTATATTTCTTTACAATACTTTGCATAACATTTCTGTTTCAGACTGAACATGAAGTCATAAAAGCAATTCTTACTACATTCAAATCACAATTACTATTGTTTTTTATTTTTGAATATCCATAGTTAGAAATGTGATTTATTGCTATAATTCCTATTATTATTGTCTTACAAACTTCAGAACCTGAATCTGACATAGTGAGGAATAATCTCACTGGGATCCTGACTCCAACTCAATGCAGAATGCCAATGCAATAAAAAGAATCAATTTAAAACTTAATTTTAATATCAGAATAGACCTGATAGTGGTTCAAGATAGTAGTTAATTTAACCATTCACATAAAAGCCACTTTGGAGGAAATTTGTCAGTGCATGACAAGCATAGATAGCTCTGACCACCAAGAGGAGTGATAGAGGATAGAAATAACACTTAAAGTACACACCTCCAATTACTATGATATGGTCTATCTTTTAATAATGAGAACATCACAACAGGGAGGTATGAGCTTTTAATGACACTCAGTAAATGAGTCGGCTTGCAAAACAGCTGCATGTCCTTTCGTACTTATAATGGCTTGACAACATTTTGTCTAGAGGGCTGTGAAATTTTCCTAGCCTGGCCCGTTAATCTCAAAAGCAAATGTTGCTTTTCAGTGAGAAAGATGCACAGACTGACTCTCCCTGCTTGTGCACTGTCATAGTGCGAGCCAAGAGCTGCAGCGAAGTTCATCAGAGCCCTGAAGGAAGGAGCAACAGAGTCATCCATTAAAATGAGTTAATCTCAATAGCTTTTGAAGCCAAAGTAATGAAAAGTCAAAATCAAAAATGAAAGCCAAAGTTTCTGAAAAACAACAGCCTTGGTCGGGTGTGGATCTAGTGGCGGGGGGGGGTTTACTGTTTTGAAGCTTGTGGACCTTCTGTGAAGTACCATCTAATACAAAATTCATGCTTAGGGTTTCAAGGCACTGTTCCACTTGCACGATTGTGGAGTAACTTCTCCATCCTCATTCACAGGTAACCCTGGCTGTAACACATTTATTGGAGAAAGGAAAAAAAAAGAAGCCCTCATTCGCAGTGAATGTTACAGATCTAGATAGGCTTTAGAGATTTAGCTACATGCATTGTTAGATCTGAGCTCTGAGTCCAACTAATGAATCATATGTATTAATGGGAAAGCCCGTAACAGCATTGCCCTGGGTGTGTACGGAGTGATAGAAATTCTAATGTATTTTAAAATTAAACTTGACCTACAATCCTACTCCAATCTCAGATCTGTATAAAGGCATTAATTGGACTTATTCAACTAATTACTTGTTATTAAACTAGTGTTGAGAATGTAAAGACTTGGACAAGCAATTATTTTCTATAGACGACAACCTGAGTTTTGGCAATATTATCTGAACTGGGATAAAAGTTCTTAAACCTTCAGAAGCAGAGCCCGCGGCAGCCAAGCCTATGAAGCCAAAAGATTATGCCAATGTTCTCATGGTTTTCACTTTGTTATGTAGGATGAAATTATGCCAAAACATTCTGATACTGTATCAGAAGTTGCATGCATCTTCTCTGTACAGAACCATGAGGTTTCAGCAGTCCATTCTAACCTAAGCAGCAATAGACAGAGATGCCTGCATCTCATTTAGTAATGCAAATGCTGAAAGAGATGATAGCTCTAAGAGCTCTAGAAGCAAAAAATTTAATTTGTCTAGGGAATGGAAAAATTAAAAAAACACCCAGTGTTTCCAGCTTGTGATCAGGCCAGAAATTCTGATTTCTTATTTTAATGTGTGTTCACTGTGGGTTGCTGACAGCACTCCCAGGCATGACATAAAGTTAGTGATTTTAGTTTGTGTGCAGATAATGCTCCCGCATGTCTTTGGGTGGCTATGACCACTCAGAGGAATGAGGACCAAACCTTTGTTCTGCTTTGGGGGGTAGTGATGGTTCTTTTGTCAAGGACAGGAAGAAATAATGTTAAGTTTTCCTTTTTCCAGTGAAACAGTACTTAAAAAATCAAGTTTTAGAAACATCAAGGAAAGCCCACTGACCTACATGAGATTTAAAAAGTTGAAGGACTTGGCTCTGATAAGATCAACACTGTCCTTCTGGCTATTCTATAACTGATAAATAACAGTTAACCGCAAACCGCATAGATACAATCTTGAAGTGTCTCAAAGCAAAATCTTTAGCTAATTTTCTATATATAACACAACAAAATTATGTCTTTTCCACCAAACATTTCGGTTCCATAGAATCAGCATTTTCCAGTGGAAGACTCTTCACCTGAAAATTGTTTGGCTGAAGTGAGATACACCAGTTGCATCTGCTAGTGATAAACCCATGTATTTCTGTAGCTCCATCCCTCTAGATACTCAACTATTTCTCAAACACACTCCCTGTGAGGTCAGAAAATGCTATTCTCATTTGGCGGCAAGGAAACTGAGTCACAAAGGGTCTAGGTGATTTTCCCAAGGGGAACAGGAAGTGTATGAAAGGGGTAGGAACCGAATCCTGGCCTCCCAAGCTCATTAACCTTCCTCTTCTAATGTAATGACTTCTTACTAAGTTGCCTGAAAACAATTTCTGCCTCTCTAAGCTGTACCTTTGCTATATGTGGGGACCCATGCTGTTCTGAGCTTTGAAAAGCTTCAGAGCTCTCTGGCAGGAGTTTTAGAACATTAAAAAATATAAAAATGAGGACATTTAGAAGGTGAAAAGCTTTTTTTGCAGCGTCTTTCCTTTTTTCCTTCTGGAGTCTAACAAGTTCCAAATGTTCGGGAGTGTCTATTTTTGTTGAGTTTTGGATTGAAAGTGTTGTTCTTGTACATTGCTACAGTAAAGTGTTTACACAGAAAACAGTCTAGTCTGGAAAAGTAACAATTTGTTCACAGGATCATATAACATATTTGCCCAAATGGGCTCTTGGGAGTCAGAGCAACCAATCTGTCTTCTCTCTGCAATGAATTTGCAATCTCTAATTTCTCTTTTCACCCATGAAATCTTCATCCTGCTCCCAGCGCCAACTATAGTCTGTCCCGCTATTAACAGCAACAGCAATAAAGGAAAAATAAACTCCTTTTAGTCTGTAAGGCTTTTTGAGAGCAGTGCAGAGCAAACAGCTCATTATGCTTGCGCGTCAGCATCTTGAGAGAAATGCTGGCAGCCCAGGGAAAGAAGGAAGAATAAAAATCCCATCAGAAAAATATTCTCTGCACTGTATAATCCTTCTTTGCAACTCCTGAATTTAGACTTCTTTATTAAAGGGAATGAGCAGCGTACATGCAGAGCTGTACGTGGTTTCCTTGTTTGTGCATCCAAGGTATGACACAATAAGGACAAATATCCGGAGGCAGGTTCAGAGACATTGAGTCTAGATCTTTAATTAATAGCTGGAGATCAATTGCATAATACCTGAGCAAATAGACACGTGCATTTATTATCTGAAAACAAGAACTCTGCAATTATGGTCATAAAGAAAATGTCAGAAAACAAGAAGCAACAAATACCCATTGTGGAATTAATAAGAACAGTAGTTCCCCTCCAGTGGTCACTGAGTAAGCAAACATTCTGGTTAAATAAACTGAAATGGAGCATATCTGGGCAACACACTTATGTGCTGGGTCAAAGCAGAGGTTAAATAAAAATTTGTTTTAAAAAGACCCAAAAGAACACAATATGACTCCCTACCCCATGCACCACATGTTGTTAAAGGAGCGAAGAGGAGCATTGGGTACTTTCATGAGTGCGCTGTGTGACTTTGAAGTGGAGCTGTATGAAAAGCAGGGAGCATTCGTGTTTACCCCAGGCTCCTAGCAACTTCGCTGCTCACAATTAATCTTTGGCACGGAGGATGTATCGGCACTCGGCAGCCAAACACAACTCACCCCTGCCAACACCATGGTGACAGGCTGACCCTTTCAGAGCACATCAGCATTAGGATTTCAAGAAGGGCAGATTTTCAAGGTCGATGTTTATTTCATGTAAACCAGCCACCTGAGGTTTCTGAGGTGCTGATCCTTAATTGGTCATTACAATAAAAACATAGGAATAATTTCATATTAGACTGATGCCTCAGCATGTAATCCCAATTTAGGTCACTTCATGACCAATGGATTTTTGCAGCTTCAGATGCATACTTGCATGTCTGCTACATAGATGCATCCAGCCACTTCAGAATAATTATTGTTGGTACCATTTAATAAATAACACAAACCAGTCTCCAGCAGTTGAGTGTGGTTAGAAAGATTTATAGCCCATATTCTCACAGCTCTATGGTGATTAATATAGACAGTGATTTGGGGGGGCTATACAAACAGCCCTGTGTACTCATGTGAGAAGGAACCACATATTGACTCTAGGTTCCCCCAGCAGGTAAGAGCAGGAATTATTCACAGAGGTAAGAGAAAGGGGGGTTTGTCACTCTAAAAAAGCCTTTGACATATCTAAGGACAAGGGCCTACTGAGGCTGAAGTGAATCCAGCTGCAGTCAGAAGTGCTAACACCAATGATCAGCCCTGAAAGGAGTTGTACTTTATGCAGATTTTCCTCCAGATTATATACATAGACATTTTGCACAGTTTTATAGACACTCTTGTAACTCCTGCCACATCTCTTTACATTTCCAATATACCTCACTAATCCAGTAATTAACCATAAAAATAAATTACTTGTATAGATTATGTAACAATAACAAGGCAGCATGAGTCACTTTTCTTTGTTCTCACTCACTAGTGAGCAACAACATGGGCTCATTAAGTAGGTACCAGAAGTTCAATATGGAGAAAACTCAGATCTCAAGGCTAGATAATTTGGCCTCCATTTGTTTGCCTTTGTTCTCTTTTGTTTCCAGATTAAAAGGGCACCATGTACTTTTAGTTTCTTCAGGTAAAAAAGACATCAGGGAGCTGTTCCTTCATTGACAACTGACCAGAGATGGGTTAGAGCCTACACAATAGTTGCTTGTCTTGCATTTACAGTTTAATTTGGATGGATATAGCTAGAATTTAATTTGCCCCAGGAAGTGGACCCCACTGACATGCAGACAATGAGAAACTAAGTCACCAATCCATTGCCACAAACATCCGAAAGCTTTCATAAGCTATCCGAGACTTATTGTGGAAAGGGCACAATCTCAGGCTCTGTAACCACAAAATCAGTGTAATGACTACTCCCAGGTCCATGATATCTGACCAGCTTGTGTTTACTTGGTACCTTTGTAGAAAGGCACAGACCCTGGATACCCCCATCCTTACTCACACACAATCATATATAGGTTGTTAGAAATAGCTGCATGGACATTCATATAGCTGATCCTTTTGTGGAGTGGGAGAAGGATGATTTGATCTCTTGAAGTGCTTCCAAGCCCTTGTGGGGAAAAACTGTCCCATTTATAGATGAACACAAGATTGCATGGCCTCAGGAAGACCCTCAACCACCCAAAGCCTGGGATATTTCTGGCCATGACTGAATGGCATTGGGGAGAAGTGTTGGACAGCAGTATGAGTATTCCCCCACCTTGGAGCAGGATGGCATTTGGACCATGGGGCTGCAGTTTGGCACTGTGGAGTTCAGCAGCAATAATAATTTAGGTGTTACCTCCTATCCTACCTCTTCTGTCCCATTCCTCTTTCCCATTCTGTAGGTATCACCTTCCTCACTTGTGCCAGCACAGGTATTTCTGGACCTGGAACCAGACCAGAGAATTCACTTGACTTAGGGAAAAACTGCAAAAAATTGCCTGTTTATTTCAGTCAAATATTTTCAGTTACTTGGGAGACATAACTGAGGAAGCAGCAGGGCAAAGGGATGAATGACTGAAGGCAGGGAATGAGAAGAAAGGGTGGCTTAAGCCAGGACTTCCACTCATTCCTTTTTTTGCAAATACATGGCCTGAGGAGCGCTAATGGGGGTTGATGCTCTGAACATTCCCAGTAAACCTGACTGTGATTTTACTCCAATTTATATCTGTCTACCTTCAGATGCTACTACCTCAAGGGTCGCTGAAAACCAGCCTATTGAAGCATGAAGGCTGTTTCAAAATTAAAATTCCCAACAATAAGCAATCCCAGCAAGCTCTCCCCAGTCTCACTGACTTAAAATAATTTAATTTTTTTTTTTAAAAAAACAGAGGGAAGTGCTACAGTTTCACTTGCAACCAAAATGAGATTTGTTCTTATGTAGAGATGGGCCAACTAGATGATTTTCAGATTAAACATCTGGATCAACTTTCAGTAAAATTTTCGAAGGTAGCTTCATATTCACTGAAAATGCAGTCAGCAGTTCTTAGAACAGTTCATCATCAAGATGGCAGAAATCTCATAAAGTTAGTTGATCCCATGGGTTTTCCACCACTAGGGGAGTCTGATTTTCAGACTTGGTTTAATATCATCTATCAAAATCAGGTCACTTGAAGACATCTTCATTTAATCATCTGGAAACTGGAGCACCCACAGTCATTAGTCACACTGAAAATGCTTGTGCTTTTAGCTGATTTGGACCTGAGTTTGATTATAAAGATTAGAGTTTGAATATCTAAACTCTGAACCTGAGACAGGTTATCAGAGGGGTGTTCCTAACTCTGATTTCTTTTATCTTTATTTCATCTGTAGTTCCAGCTCTGTAAAATCACTGTTCTCTGAATCAGAATTACTATATATTTTATGTAAATGAAATGACATTATGGTGCCAACTGGCTCTTGAGTCAAACTAACTAGCAAAGAATTTAATTATATCCATTATTAAATGTTTGTGTTCCACGGATCCAACTTCTTAAAAACAACAATGATGAATTTACAGATTCCTATTACCATCTGTTGCACTCTCTCCAAGTCTGGCAGGGGGTGGAAACCTTGCCGAATTAAAAATATTGCTATTTAAAGTCTTCCATGTATTCATTTCCTTAGACATGTGAACTTGTTCAGTGGCAGAGCCAGCCTTATGGTTTCTGTAACTTTGTTGGCTGCTGAACTTGGAGCCATTTTAAACAACGCACTGGATTCTCACAAAAAGTATTTTTTTTTAGCTATATCCCTCAACCACAGACCTAAGTGGACAATCTTTTTTTTTTTTTTCAAGGCTTGAAAAGCAGAATTGCAAGGAGTTAAGAGACTGGAAGAGGTGACTTGCCAGAGTTTCTGGCTTCACTGCAGTCTAGAGTTGTTGCCCAGGCGATTGTGTTCATGGGAGGTCTTTAACTGGCAAAGCTGCCTGCTCAGTTTCACAGGCGCCACAGCTACTTCATTATTTCATCAAAGTTCATTATGTTGGGGAGGGTACCACCAATAAAACGAGATTACAAGTGTCTCCAACGAGCCCTTAAAGACATAATTCCTGGTTTTACCTTTTGCCACATCCCTGTCTGTGGTCCTATAATGCACAGAGAGATTTGCACCTATGATATGGACTATCCCACAGCTTAATTGACATGAAAAACTCCTAGAGAATTTGATTCAATTTTTCTTGTGACAGAACCTTCTTTTGTTTTTGGTGGAGACGTAGTTCTTCATCTAAAAAAGAAATCAGAACAGTTTAATCACATGTTTTCAGGAAGGTGGGAGTATTTGGGAGAAAAGAAATTAAGCCCAGCCTAGATCTAGAGCAAGACTGATCTATATTAAATGTTGATCAACGGTATTTAATGCTCAAGGAAATTCCAGGGAGAATTCATTCCTATTCAAGGGGGAATCAATAATCATGGGCCATTTATGGCTCTGTGCTTGGTGAATCACATCTCTGCACTTTACTTTATGAACTGCCAAGATCTAGTCCTAACACTCCTAGCATTTTTCTGCTTTTATGCCTGTTTGACCCAAGTCCATAATACATTTGGTCTTGATGTAAAATTATGTATATCCAAACAAAGATAAAACCAGATTCAATGTGGGTCAGTATTTTGTGCCTTACTATCCTGCCCACACAAATTTAAAGTAGTTATTCATAGCTAACAGCAGTTGGGAGAATATCGTACTCTATTTCTGTTAAAACAGAACAGAAAGCACCATTAAAAACTCTATTTATTTCCACATCTTGCTAGGTTTTGCTTTGCTGTGGATATCTAGGGTCAGATGACTATTCCAAATTCCTCTTTGTTCTCAGAGACAAATACTCCAAAGATGAATACTGGAATATTTGCTTCCCTGATACAACTGAGCTATTTATCTTGGAAGTTGGTCACTACATAATTTATTTCAAGAAAAGCCTTTTAGACAAACTTTAAACTGAAAAGTTAAGTTTTAAAAGGTCATTGTTTTTCTAGCTCATATTTTTAAGAGAGGTTGATAGATTTTACACTCCACAATAATGAGAAGCGATAGACAACCTGACTATGCTGGATTTATTCTGTTCCAAGGTATCTCTGTGTTTGTGCAGACCGGACCTGGCATCAGTGGATTGACTCCCAGGTTTTGCTGGCAAGGCTAAGAGCACAATTTTGCCTATTTCATGAGCTAGGTGAAAATTTTATCTAGATCAAGATATGTAGGACAAATCAGGTCACATCATCATAACAGCATTCTTTTACCCCAGCTTTCAACAGTACCTCCTAAAATTACGTAGAACAGTAATACATAAGGAAAAACAACTTCAAATATCACTCTCTGAAAAAACCCCCAACAATTTATTAATCCAGATTGGGCTGTGTTTATAAATTACACATCTACAATGAAATTTGATCCAAAGTCCAGTTTATTAGAATAGGATTGTACATCTATTCTAGACAGATACATGGGATTTTCTACACAAGCCTTCCTCCATGCAGTGCCTCAGACTCTCCAGGCCTTTCTGAGAACTCTGAACAGTCATACGTTGGACAACATTGGACAGTTTATATATATCAGGAAACACAGACAAATCTCTGCCCTCAGAGGCTCATAGTCTAAGTTTGTGATGTGCTTAAAGAAAGCCAAAATCTCATGAGCACACTGGAAAATAAGGTGCACCAACAATTCCAAGAAGGCACATTTGTTCTGACTGTAAAGGCACATATCTTTCTCTGAATGAATGGGTTAACCACAGCTATTTCTGATTTCATTCTCACTGTTTCAACTCTGAAATGCATGTCCAGACAATGAGACTGAGAAGTGACAGAGAGGGAGTTGCAGACTGCTTCAGTGAATCCACAGGTACAGGTATTGTTCAGGTGAAAATTAAAATTGGCATGAATTCCGGAGGCAATGAATCACTGTCCGTGTGGGCTTCAGTGTCTGGTTTGAATCATTTGTTTACTAATATTTGAAGCACGTTGATATTTTCCCTTATTAAAAGTGTTTACTACAGGAATGCTATTGGCCCTGGAGTCTTAACAACATTGGACGCACTTTGTTCTAGCGGGCACGCAACTGTCACCATTACCCATCTGTCAGAGAGTGGAGATGGGCCAAGATACAGTATCTTAGAGGTCAACTGGAAACATGAAAGTAGAGCTGGCCTCACTCTGCCCTGTTTTACCATGAAACGTGGCCTTCCCAAGGTGTGGTAAGACAGGTTTTTCCCCTAAGTATCTTCCAGATACCTTTATGCGATACTCCACCACTGCTGTTAAACGGAGTGCACTGGGTGAAGTTCACCAGCTGCTCACGTTATCATTCATTTTGCTTAGTATTGAACAATAAATCTCATTTTACATGTTGTACCAATGAGAAAGAGAGAAGTGGAAGCTCTACTGCTGGATCATCTGGTTTGGAAGGGTGAGGTTGGTTTCAGCCTGTTTTACACCTCCCCTCTTCCCTTGTTTTCCCATGTCCCCTGAATTCAGGGAGCAAGTGAATGGAGAAATTTATTTCCCAGATGCTGCCCCTCAGCACAATATCTCAGCTGTGTGACTTCAGGAGATTGCGAAGAGAAGATGACACCCCCATACACACACACTGAAAAACTATTTGTATACCTTGAAATCCAAGTACAGGACTGCCTGATTTCCCAAAGTGAGGGCTCTGTTTTCTAAATATCTTGGCATTACTGCTCTGTTCACTGCTATGATAATTTCTCACTCTGTTTTCTCAATGTATTTTTTGCACAGACTATAATTATTACAGGCCAGCTTCTTCTTTTTCATTTTGATCCTTTGTAAACCTAGTCATTACACTGCCTCAGACTGGCTTCCCAAAATGTCAAGATTAAAATGGGGCATAAAAGCTTATGCAAGAGTGAGTCAGTGGAGCAATTTGAACCAATAAATATCAAAGCAGTCTCTAAGAAGTAAGCAATTCATTTGATACCACATCTTTCAACAAGTCTTTAGAGGATTTTCCTCTGCAGGGTTACACCCTGATATTTACGTCTTGATCTCTCTACTGTGCAAAAGTCGTAGTTTGCCTCATTAATGTGATGCTCTGTCAGGCAAGCATTTCTGTCTGCAAAACACACCAGATTACCCTCCATTCTTAGTGCTCAGCAGTGATTTGCAGTGCTATCTGCTATCAAAATAAATATTCCAGAACCTTGGCTTGTACCACTGTCTCTGCAATTAGTGATATTTTATTAGTTAATTAATTAGTTAATGTCAGATACAGGCCAAGAAATAAGGAATGTGCCAATATTCATTTTTTATGTCACTGTAGGTAAATGAGTTGTCAAGACAAAAACTTTGATATAAAACTGCCAGTATGACTTACTGAGTATAATAGGATACAAAAACAATGAGTCTGTTTTCACAGATACGTCCTGCTGCTACTGCTTTTTTCCTCGCTGCTTTCAATCTGAGGAGCGTAACAACTCTTGCCTTTGATTTTTTGCCATGGACTCCTGCACCATTGTCTTTTTCTCTTACGTTATCCCATTTTCTTGCCAAGGGTATGTTTTACTTTACTCCTATCCAGGGACTATTCAATAAAAGCTAAGACCCCTTGAAGCAAAATTGCAGTACTGGAAAATTCCAGCTCTTAAGAGTTACTCAAAATCTGAATTTCTCAAATGGCATTTCTGTCTACAAAAGGCCCAATTAAAACCCTACTTAAATGCTACTTACTTGACTCAGGATGAGGATGGAAAAATATTGTTTTATACATACCAATCTCTGTTTATTAATAAATAGACCATTCACTCAGTACAAGGTGTGTTCTGTGCTTCATTTGCACATTATGTTCATTCACCTAATCTGTTTTATTCTGTGACTTACAGGCTTTTACTGCCTTGCATGGTTTTGCATGTCCATGTCTGTTCCTCTGTATCATCAGGTCGTTTCAAAGAGATCACATTTTAGTCACTCCTCCTAATTTCTCCCTGCTTTAATTAACAGACAATGTAAAATAGTATGAATTGTTCCTGCTTGCACTTGGATTCTGTGCAAGCAAATTACTCTAGATACATGTGAGGTATTTTATAATCAAGAGCAAGAATAATAATCCATGAGAAAATCTATTTCCTCAAGTGGAAATATTTGAGAACTTCTGATACAAGATCCCTTTTGCAATATATATGCTGTGATTTATCCTATCTAACAGTATCACACATTACATTTAAATAGCTTTTGCACAAACATTCGTTTAAAATAAAAAAATTTCCTATTATGAGGAATTGTTGCAGTGTTTTCCATACCAAACCCCAAATCTCATTTAATGCTATTTTTATGTCTTGCTTTCTAAGGAAAGATGCTCATTGTTTCTCTTCATATCCATGTGTTTCTTTCTGCATTTCTACTAATTGTTGAACACATGAATTAATTTCAACTGTATTTTACAGAAGGGTGGAAGGCTGAAAGGTACTGACCTCCAACAAGTATTGAGAAAATGGGTAATGAGGAAAAGAGTCCCTGTTAATGCTTCCACAGAGAGAAAAAATGGCAGTGTGAGCTTTCACATTTAGATCTTAAGTCCCCATTCTTGGAAAATGAATTTTTTTCTTCATGCTTAGAGGACTTCTTGGTTAAAAAATATTCTAGAACCATGAGAGTTTAAGTTTCATTTAGGGTAAAAGAATATCCAGTTCAAGATTAAAGGTTGACAAAGCCTCACAACTTGGCTAGCGCTGAATAACCCCTGGAAGCTGAACATGCCAGAACTTCAGGGACAAATGTCCTAAAGACACCTATGAAGTGCAGCCGTCGGAACACTGAATGCTTTTTGTCTTTCTTTGTTCATTGTGTACCTCACATTCAACCCAATAATTAGTACTGGCAGCTTCATATTGGTGCTTTTGTTTTCATTCTTTGTTTACCTATGATGATATCACAAAAAGCATATACATTTCATTCTAATTTTTTTTTTTTAATTTGGCTCTGAGCCTGTAAGTACTAATACAAAATCACTAATTGTACAGTAACAAGCCAACTACTTTGAAATGCACTTCATAATAAAAGAGTATTATTTTTTTTTGAAGACATACAAGCAGAAGGAAATAGGAGAAACTGATGTGGATTTCTTTGGACATAGAGAAGTTCCCACAATTCTGATAACAGTTGTCTGACTTTGCAGAAAATTGCAAGGGCAGAAATAATGTTGCTGCATTTTAGGAAAATCAGTCACTTCCAGTGAAGTGTAAAGAAATCTCACTTGAGCTATTCTGAGTAAGGAACAAGTAGCATGGACATTTACTGTACTCAGAAACCTTGTAGTTTTGTGATGAACTGAAACTAGGTAGTTTCATGCAGGCAGTTTCTAATAAGGAAAATTTGAAGATAGGAGTTAGTCCTACCATCACCAAATCTGGGACAACCTATTGCCCCCAAATGGCAATATTTCACAGCACTCAGTGATTTATTCTAGTTCATATAGTTGTGTGGAATGACACAGAAGCACATGACTCATATGGATATTTTTGCACCACAAATCATGGTGTTAAAAGAAGTGCAACTATCTTAGCTTCTCCTAATAAATCTGTTCCTGTCGCAGAGGTGCTTCAGGACATTTCCTGAGCCTTTAAGGAAAAAAAAATTAGTTGTAGCAAAGTTTGCAAAAAAAAAAAAAAAAAAGCAACAGTCCCTGCCTTGATGCTAATAGGGGATGACTTGTTTTCTCCTGGCTATAGCAAATAGGTGGCTGCGATGTTCAGAACAGTTTTCAGAAAGCATTGGGTACCTCCCTGTATCCTGCATGGGCTGCAAAGTATCAGGGCACCACCTGAGAAGAGGCAACACTCACTCATCTTACTCTTTCCCCTTCACTATATTTTTAGAAAGTTTCTTACAGGACTTACTGTGAAAAAGGGGGAAAGAATCCCTCTTGAAATCAGTAGTGCCTGATTAGGAAGACTGCATGGCCGCTGTATTTTACAGTAAATCCAAGACAGGAAAAGCAACAAACATGCGAAGTTGTGATCCAGTAAGAAAGTCTGAAGCCAAATGGCTATCTTTGCTCTTTATTGATAGTTGTTCTAAGAAGGTATGTGGGAACCTCTGGGGTCTCCCTCCCTACATAAATGCCAGATGCACTTAAAAATCCATGCCGTGAAAATGCTTTTCACTGTTAAATGATTAAAGTTGGATGCTTCACATGAGCACAGGTTCATTCATTTTCTTGTGTTTGTTAAATCTTTCTCCCTATAAATGCAGCACTTTTTAATGGCAGAATTAATTTTCCAAAAACTTACTAAGAAAAACAGTTCATCTTATGGAACTTAAAATAAAGAAGGAATAGATCCTTCAGTAAATTTTGCCTTCCACATCTGACTTTCCTTGTCCAGAAACATTTAATAGAACATTACAGACATTCCCCATTAAATTAAAATTCATAGAAATCTTATACAAGGGCTATATTTGAACCCATTTTATGGGCCTAATGGTCATTTTTTTCCCATGTTTTTCTTAGTAACTGAAAGTTCCTTCTGTGGTAGAAGCTGCCAAAACAGCAAATACAGAGAATTCCCCAGGGAATGCCACACGAATTCCACTTCTCAGACTGGCTGCCATTTCATATTGATCTCAGTCATGATGAAGTATTAATTTGTACACAGTTGAATGACCATGTTTTTTAAAAAAACATCTAATTCAAATAGCTATGAAGCCTTGGCAGCTCTTAACAAAGATGAATTCTTGCTTCACTCTCCTGTGAACCAGCTGTTGGCACTAGCTATATTACGGACAAGGAGAAAGATCTCCTAGGTCACTTAACTCAGGTCAGTACTGTCACAGAAAACCCCGTAATATAATTCATCTAATGAATTTATCAATCTATACCTTAATAATTAAACTTGTAGATTTTACTTTCCAAATATAAGCTTATTTCAGAACATCACTGCCCTGACAGCTAGGATCCTCCTCACTTAGAGCTAAGTTCACTCATGGGCAATTTATTCCCATTCTTTCTTGTGTTAACATTGTGTTTTAATGCAATAGTTACCCTTCCTTCTCTGTAAACTGTAATGTTTATAAGGAACAATCATATCCCCTCCCTGACTAAATCTTGCTTGATTTACTCTGATTAAACAAGGAAAACTGTTTTAGTCTTTTCTCATATTAGAAGCTACTCTTTTCTCTGATTATCCCAGTAGAATGAGAGGTCTTCTAGTGACAGCAAATGTTCTCTACAGAGAAAATGATAATGACATTTGATGATGACTTAAAAAAGAGGTACTTCACATGAGGGTTTTTTCTGAAAGTGGGCAGAGCCAGGAATGATTGCATGGAATTTCCATACCATTAATATATATTTTCATTTTCTGTAAGTTTAACCTTAATTTTGACCTTTTGGATTTTAACAGATTTGCTTTTGTGATACAGTGTTTGTAAGGATATTGGTATCACCCTGAACTGCTGTTCTGTAAGGTCAATCTTAACCCCAATTTAACATACCTTTTTTTTGCTTGTGAATAGGAATAATAAGGAATTGACATTTTGCCAATTTTACATTATAATCCTTTGAGATAAACCTTAAAGCAGCCCCGTCGTCTCAGGCATGGCAGAATCAATTGCACAATTTGTGGATTTCTGTTTAAGAACTTAAGTATGTGAATTATCATTGTCTACAAATTATTTTCTAAATCAAACCTGAGAAGTGGAAGAAATTAGTAATGATGTCTTATTAGTAACATGATCTCTATAGAGCTCATACCCCGTGAAGATAGGCCTTTCTGCTCTTGTCTGATGCAATGTATTGCAACACCAGGTCAGATCAACCATTTTGTGTTATAGTGCCCCACTTGGTTTGGGACCTACTTTCTTTAATAACCAGCAGCTGAGAGAGGGGGTAGGCTATTTTTGTTCACAAACTCAAGTTTCGGACAGTTGACAGGCAAGATGTGACTTAGGAACTCTCTGCCTCTGTGCCCTATGGCCGACAGAGCACCTGTGCCAGGATCACCTACCAAACCTCTTGCCTGATGGATACTTGACAATGATATTTTGGGTACATATTTAAGTGATCTTATTGATGAGGCCCTTGACTTAGAAATAGGAGAAGTGGGTTCTTTTCTGAGATCTATTTCTTCAGCCACCTTTTCTCAGTCTATTTAACTTTTTTTTGTCGTTGCAGGGCAGCGAGGGAAACCTGTCTCTCATTATCTAGTTGTACACTGGCCACCACTGGGGCCTTGATCTCAGCTGGGGCCTCAGGCACCACAGCAGTATAAATACTAATAGCACAGGGGAGTCCTTTGGTGAATATTTTTTGTTATAGATTTTGTAAGATGCTTTAAGGACTCATTTTCTGATGGGCCTATTTTACAAATTTTACACATAAATCAAATAAATATGGCAGTAGGGAACAGACTTTAAAAACTAAACCATTGCAGTAGAGAAGTCAGGCAAGCATATGGCAAATATCCTGATGCTGCTCAGTTGTAGTATGTATCTATATTAATACAATTAGAACAAAGCTTCTTTTTGAACTGCTTCGGTATGAACTGCTTGTGAGTAATATGACCTCAGTGTGTGCAAGAACATTAGTACAAAATTATTCATCAATAAATCACTCAGCAAATAATTCTCCCTCTCTGACATCCTGATTCCTAATTACCTTGCTGTCTTTCGTTTACTAATGGCAGCTAAATCCCCAATCAATTGCGTAGCAGGGAACCTAGCGAAGAAAAAAAAAATCTGCAGAAAGAGGCTGTGCAAAGCGAGCAACATGTGATAGCCGAAAGAGAGAGTTTGAGAAAGGCCACACTGGAGGAAGGTTTTAATGGCTTTTTTCCGTCCTTTCACCCTTCACTTTTCTGGATTTCAGGGATCCTCTTCCTCACTGATCTGTTCTTTGTTGCACTGTCCTCAGGCATGAGAGTGGTGGAATTTGTAGTGGCAGAAGATAAAAAGCACTTCATGGATCTTACTTTCTTCTTAGCAGTCCTTGAATTTGTATAAGCAACCCTTTTGTGAGGTTGACTTTTGAAAACATTGGACTGCCAGGGGAGGGAGGCACTTGAACAAAAGGTGGGGGAAGAATACTCAGGAGCAGTAATTTTATGAGTGATGCTTTCTGCATCCAACATCTTGTTTTTCTGACTTCATATCACATTGTGCCCTGAGGCAGTATCACATCTGGCAGCTGCCAGCATGGCTGCCTCTACCTTACCACTGGAACAGTCTAGCATCCTGAAGCAAGGGGAAAATGCCCTAATCAGAAAGGCACACCAGAGGAGCAATGGTTTTACATATGCTATTCTGTTCAGCTTTGCAGACTCCAAAATCCTGGAGACAAGATGTTGCACAATCAAAGCAGTTATAGCAAAAGTGGAGTCACTTTGGTTTGGGCCAAGCACATACTCAATGTCATTGCACTAATTTAAAAACTGCCCTGAGGATCGAGGGGACCCCTTGCCTTCAAAATATAAATGTACTCCTTCTTTTTCCTATCTGTATGGTAGTAAAGGAAAGAAGTAAAATGGATTTATTACAATAAAAAGACCACTCCTTTCTTTCTCTCTGGAGAGCACAGAACTGCACGTTACATATCTGTTCGTTTCCTTTTCAAAACCCCTAGGATGGTTGCCCTGTTTCTGTTGGTTTCTAGGCACCTTTCCACCTCAATCTGCCTTGCCAAAACCATCAGATATCTCTGTCATGTGAACTAGGCAGCAAGCCAGCAGGTCAGAGCTTACACAATTTGTGGCGCCTACTTAAAGTGTCTGAGATTCTTACCAATCAGTCTGAACCTGGGGGCAAAGTGTAATTCTTTCCCTTGCGCCCATATTTATAATATCACACAAAGGTAAAGTATGACACTGGTGGATTGCTTTGGCTTTATATTATTCTGTATTGGGGAACTCAGAAAACTGCCTCTCTGACTACAGGTTAATCCCTGCTTTGTGGTAAAGGTGCAAAGCACCTTGTGCGACAACTGTCAAAAAAAGTAGGTTGAGTTAAAATAAGTTATCTCTAGAAACAGTGTGCTTAAAGCAGATTACAGTGTATGAGGCTTTAATACTTCTTTCTCAGGCAACATTTTCATTGAGCTGAATTTGAGGGTTCTATTGTCACCTAAGGATTTTTAGACATAGTGCAATAGAGACTGGCTACATAGAATTTCATTGCAAATATACACCTTTTTCCTAAGCACGAATGGTATTACAATGCTTCTATCAATGTGAATGTGGAAAAATTGAGTTGGCCAAAAAAAGACCTGGGGAGAAGGAATGAAAAAAAAAATAAATGCAATTCTTCTAGTTCCTATTGCATTTTCTTTCTCCCTAGCTGCAAGCTGCCGTCTCTTTACACATAGTTTTACTGTGCTCCTGCTCAGAACTTTGCTGCACCATTTCTGGTATGACCCGAACACACCCACACCCTCAGCCAGGTTCTTGACTGTCTTCCCAGTCTGAATTTTTACACTTTCTCCTGTGCAATACCTATCAGCCCATTTACTAGTGACTTGACAGCATAATAAAGATGAAAGAATAAGCCTTCTGCATGCCTATCATTTTCTTCCTCTTCCGTTTGAGACCGTAGGGGAAGACTGAACATAATGTGCTACCTGATTATTCTATAACCTCCCTATGGCAGGGTCTATATGGATCATACTGTTTGCACAGTGCAATGCAAGAATTTGGCACTTGCGGTTTAATAAATGTTCCAGGCCCCAGGCACATTTGAACTGGCTTTTGGTGCAGGTGAAGCTGGCAGTTTGCTGGGGTAGCAGGTTGCTGAGCGGCCCCAGCCCTGCTGCCTGTTTGCTTGCCTGCAGATGCCAGGCTGTCCCTCCAAACTGGAGCTTGGAGCCGCACAGCAGCAGCGAGAGACACCACCGCTTTCCTTTGCTTCTCTCAGGAGCTGAAACACATGGCTTGACTTTGCAGGGTTTTTTTCCTTAGCTCCCCAACTCACAACTGCCCCTTCCTCTAGGACAGAAGCTGCGAAGCATCAGTCTGGCCCTCTGTCCTCATCCCAGGGGCAGCAAAATTAGGTATTGCTGCCAGATTAGGGAGCCCCAAGATGCCCCTGGGTTCCTATCACTGAAGTCTCCTGATGGCTCCCTTTCTTCCTGTCGTCACCTAAAACACATTGGGTAAAAGTGAATTCCCACCTAGCAACCACTTAATAATTGGAACTTCAGATGCTGTATGTTGCCACACTCCTTTTACATATGCTCAATACATTTAATCATAAAAAGAGCTCATGTATGGAAAACACATGCCTACTGTGGGTAGGCCAGCATTACAGCTCTGAGTCAAATAAGCTACCATGGATATACCCCACAATTCCAGGAAACTTTTTCTTTAGGATACACACAGAACATATAAATGAAGTTATAAAAATCAGCTGTGCTATTTTGCTTCATTTCATGCTTTAGTTATTTGGGTTTCTTTCACCCAGAAATGGATATTTCCCCAGGCTCCTAATAGTGTCGTTTATCCTTCAGCGATACATTTTTTTCTCTGCAGTATTAATTTGTACAACAGAGCTGCGTTAGCATTAGGACATGGGATGAAAGCCGCAGCAGACTTGTAAATATTTTTTTTCAGACATCTGCAGGAAAGGATCACACTTCTTCAGTGTTCTAGGAACATATAACAGCTTTTATGACTGGAAAAAAATACAGGGAGCAGGCTAAAGTTGGGCCTACACAAGCCCAACAGGGCCTAGCAGAGGCCTAGCAGAGGCCTAGCACAGGGTCAGTGTGTTAAGAGTAGCTGCCAGGATGGTGCCAAAAGGGAGCAGCATTGCCAGCACACACCGTGCAGAGGGGAAAGAGGGATTTAGAGGGATTCTGAGAAAATAAAATGAGAAATGAAGCAGGTTGACATTCAGCACAGATGATCCGCTTCATCCCCTCTTGGCAGGCCTGTTGCTGGTAATCACACAGCAGCATTAACACCTCTTCTTGCCAGCCCTTCTTCTGTCAGGGGCACCAACCCAGCTGTGACTTTGGATACTTGAGTCCAGCCTCCCTTCAGATAGCCATTCCCCCATCTTGGGATCAACTGGCTTGGAAATGATTTTCTTGTCTTGTTCAAAGGTGCTGGACTGACACAGACACTCTGCCCTGAGGTATTTATGAGGGATTTACAGTCTAGTTAAGAAGGAATAAAGGGTGACTGGTGGAAATACCAACTTGGTGGACATCCCTGACCCCTGGATGGGACAGAAAGCTGCAGTACATGAGGGCTGGCTGCATGCGTTGTTTCTGGGCCGCTCTGTCCCTCGAAGATGGCCAGATTAGGAGCACGAAATTTTACCAGCACAGCTACAAGAGTGTTTGGAGCTAGCAGTGCAGGACCAGAGTTACATCATCTACTCTTGTGTTTTTCTTACTCATGCCCAGAAGTATGAGGAAATACTCTGCTTCAAAAGAATATTTTGCATATCAATAACCCACTTCATCCAAGATCTCAAAGGGATCTATATACAGTCATTAAGTGCAATTCCTATCGCGCTGATGCTCATGGAGAAGTTGGTAACTGAACTCAAAAGAATACACCCGGGAGACCTGACCCCCTGCACTCTTTCTTAACCTGCAAATTACATTTTCCTTAAAAACAAATAAATGACCCTAAAAGTCCCTAAGAAGCTTTAGTTACAGAAAGAACAGCAAGAAGCACAGTCTTGGTTAGTGACATCACAAAACCCCATACTTAGGCTGAAACTGTTAGAAATGTTCAAGCGCATGTGTGAAAATATAACTGTAACCATGTGGCTTTGGGAAGTCATGGCATGCCCAGCCTATTACTTGCTTCAGTAGCTGGGTGCTACTAGTTCAGCATTTATAAAAACAGCAAGCTGGCTGGGAAACAAGGATGCGTGAATTCCTGGGAGTACAACATTTCTCCAATGTCTGATATTTCCTCTTTGCTGATATGTTGATATCTGAGGCTGGAAGCCTGGGAAGTCTGGCAAATTGTGCTGGCAAACTGGCAAAGTATGACAATATTCTTTTGATTCTGAATGCAGATACCTTAATAGCGTGCAAGTGTTTTAATCTTGGGGCACATAATAACTCAGTGCATGAGGATGGGAAACCAGAAGAGAAAAAGGAATTAACTGAAGTCAGACATCTCTCTCTTTTCTTCCAGTTTTGCTGTTTTGGTGGCTGGAAGGGTTAGTAAAATTCCTTCCTTACAAGGCTGGCACAATTGTGATGCACAGTCTAGGAGAGGAGAGTGGAGAATCCCAAGCGAAAAAACAAAGTCTGTGTGTATGGCAGATGATCTCATCCCATACCGAGACTCCCTGTGATAATGTGTGCCCTCCTGTTAGGGTTTCAGCTACTGACAAAGCATAATACTATGACTTTATAGTGTGCAGCTTCCAAGGACTTAGGCTACAGTTCAGTCAAGGCTTCAAAAAAAGGGTCTGCCTGTGTTAGAGTGGATATATGGAGACTGTTTAAGATGATGACTGGTCATTGCTAGAATTCCTGAAGAATGCAGGTAAGAAAATGTACTTTTGTCTGAGGTGTCCAAGTTTGCAGTCAGCCATGTGCATGAGTTTTATGCTCCCAGATCCGTTAACATTATCAGTATTCACAAGCTGTTTGTGTCTTTATATATTCCTAGATGGCTCCCTATGAAACAAAATTACCACATTTATGCAGCTTACAGTCCTGAGTACTTCCAGTTCTTCTGTTTCTGGAGTATGGTGCTAAAGCAGTTGTGAATTACATAGCTACAAAGGTACATGCCATAAAATGGATATGGACTTGAAACAAGTGACATGCCTCCGTGCCTTCTTAAACCAGTAATATGATAAAGAATATGATTACGTAGGTATTACAGGAACTTCAAGAAGCTGGGAACCTAATTCTTACCTTTCCATCCTCAAGGGGAAAACAAAATGTTTGTAATAATTTCAATGCCATGCCACAACCATCCCACCATTCTCAATTAGAAGGCTCACCCTGGGGACCAAATAACAAAGTATGAAAACATCTTGTGGGCTTGAAAGATCCAAACAAGATTTTAAAATACTTTTCTTAAAGAAAGAGTCCAGATTGACGTTATGACATCCCTGCCAGTGTCTGATTTTTCTGATACCTGACTGACCCTTAAAATGAGTTTAGAGGTGAAGATAAATGAACGCAACTGTCATGTTTGAATCCCAAATGAAATATCCCAGAGCCTGGAAATCCAACTATTTACATAGGACTTGTATAATGATTCCAAAATCTTTCTCCCACTGCCTGGCCAGTGAATCTTAACACTAAGAAAACGATGGTCTAGTCTTACTGCCCCTTCAGTGCCCTTGTTGTCTGCTGACCCTGAGGACTTTCTCTTCATAACATTGGTGTTAGACACAGGTTCCATTCTTATTCTTTCATCTTACAAAACAACTCCTATATATTCTAACACAGACTGCTATAAAATACGGTTTTGGTCTTGTTTTCCCCCTTTCTTGTTATTTTTAACCATGAAATTCAATCAAAGCTTGACAAATAAAAGTCTAGCTTCTTGATCGATGCAAAATATGCTGATCCAGCATGACCTAGCAGCAGATCTTAAAATGAATATGCAATATTTCAAGCAATTTTCATGGTACAGGCTCCCTCTTTTTTAATGCAGGAAACCAGAAAAGAAGCAAAGTGAAATGAAATGGTCCCTTCATAGAAAGACTCCCATCTGAAAATTGTTTTAATTCAGGGCAGCCGTGGGTATAGTTTACATAATAAAAAGCAGTTTTACTAAAGTGTCTGTGGTTATAATAACCCAGTGTAGAGGTCCTGATCAAAGCTGCCTTGCAGCCAAAGTCATCAGCAACCCGACAGCATGCTTTCGTGAAAAGGACTTTCTTTCTCAGCTGGGATGGCTCAGACCCACTCCCAAGAAAACCAAAGCTAAACAGAAAAGAGGGTGTAAAATCAAGACACCTTTCCCACTGGTTCAGTATTATGTATTAAAGACAGGGAGAGCTTGGTTGGAGATGTGCACATTTAGGAAAATAACTGAGCCTCCACGACCAGCCAGAGTTATAACTTGGCAAACCTGGTGTGAGCAGCCGTGAGACTGGGGACTGTCATTTGTCTGTTGAAAGCTCTGCTCCTGTAGTTCTTCTGCTTCACTTATCAGCCGCAGGGAGAGATAATGCTCAAAAGAAGTAGGCCTTGATCTCTGCTGACTATATTTTCAGAGATGAGGAAATAAACTGAGAATGCATTCTCCTGATCACAGAACTGATTGATTTAAAAAAATTGAAACAAGTCACCTTATTTTCCCTGCCATTATTTCACTAGCTCCAGTTCCAATCTGCAGGCCTTGCAGAAACGAAGGTGCAATCTTATGTTACAGCTATATGAGAAAGAGAGACAAGGAGGGGCAGACTACTGAGTTTGCAAAGTGCTTCCCTAGGTGATCCAGGACTAAGCATATCTCATCCCACTATGAGTCTTTTGTTTTTAGGTTGCCCCTTGTTTTTTTCATTTTTCCTCCCTCCCCTAGGTATGTCACTTCTAAACATCAACCAAATACTTCTATTTGCAGAAAATGAAGCCGCTACAGGCCTTGTTCTTTTGAACTAGGACCCAATTTGATTGGCGTCTCTTGACTTTTACTAAACTGTGTGTTCTGAAGTGTGAGAGAGATCCCTGCAGCAATAATGTCCATATCAAATCATAATTAAAAACAGCAGTGAGGAATGTGCTGAGATTTGAACTGTAGACCTCCCAGGCCTAAAGCCCAAATTGCAAAACAGGACTTTAAAGGCTCATGGAAGCTTTAAACATCAGACATTTAATCACAACTAGTCTGTAGGGATGATTTCCAAAAAAAGAAACAAAATCGCACCACCACAGAGAATAATAACAAGATCTGAGCCTATGTTGTAGCAGAAAGACAATTTCTTCACAAAGGGGTCACACGCTGTGCATCTACTTTTCCATCTACCAATGACAGCTTGAGCATTTTCAAAGACATCTGCAGTGGGAGTCACATCGAGCCAAACCTGGGGGAGAGGGAAGGAGGCTCTGAAGCAAGAGTACAGTATGCTTGTGATCCAGTGGCAGCTTGCCATGAGTAGGAGGGCTCCACCCAAAAGTATCAAAAATAGATTAACACACCTATCTTTTCTTAGACTTCTTGGAACCTATACAGGTACTTCTGTCAACCTCCCTACTACAAGATGCACTTACCCCTAACTGAGGTCAGCGAGAAGGTGAACGAATAAGCAGGCTTAAGAAAGGTCAACTACGCTGGGTCAGGCCAGCTCAGTATGCTGTCCCTAACAGCAGATACCTAGGGAAGATGTAAGAACAGGGCAAGTGTAAATGAAGCTATTGTGCTCCTCTTTGAAAGGGGATATCTGTGTCTCACCAGTAAGACCAATGAGTTGAAGCAAACCTGAACTGAAAAAAATATTTGAACTGCTATTTTTCTCATGAAGAATAGGACTTGAGCAATCTCAGGTACCACTAGTGCCAAATCAGGACTGAGCTTGAAGTGTGGGATTCTGGTGACGTGTGAAGACAAATTAGTTGGGCACTGGATGGAGCATTGCCTCTAGGTTGTGTATCTGCTTCACTGATAGAGGAGAGGCACTGCCTGCATACCTTCCTGACCCACAATATTGAATAATCCCAGATGCACTTCCTGATGGGTTAGCTGACCAGCATGAATCAGCGTTATCCTTTATCTATAGGTACAGGAGGCACAGAGCTAAACACTGGCTTTATGTTAATGAGCTGGGGGAGGACTTTCATTTCCATGCAGGTTGTTGGATCTTTCTCACAGTCTTGCTTATGTGTTTGATGACCTTCAGAGCTCACTGTGACACTGAGCCTTTTTTAGTCTAATCATTAACAAACCAATTACCCTAATTTAAGAGAGCAATGATATTATTGCATGTTATGAAAAGGAGTTGAGCTTTGTGGGATTTCCTGGCTTTTTCCTATGACATCTTAGTATTGCTGATGGGGACAGATTCTTGGCTGTCACAACTGTGTAGGTACACTGAAGTCAATAGGTGCCTGAGCAAGCTGTTGAGGAATACCAGAGATACTGGCATCTAGCAATGTGGGAATTTGCAGGGAGAGATTTGAACTTAAGCTTTCTTAAGGCTGAGGTCCGTTGTAACGAGAGTTGTGTTTTCCTAATCTTTCTACCAGCAGAGGTGGAGGGTGGGGAATAGATTTGATCATCTCAGGAAGACTCCCTGGTGCTGTATATTTCTTAACACTTAAATGCACTGATGTTCCTGCAATTAAGAGAGCTTTCTTCTGGTGGTGACTGCAGTGGACATCTGCTGTCAAGGATTCTCATTGACTGAGATGAGTCAGAGCAAGAGTGGAATATAACTTGGGAGAAATAGGACTATGCTCTATGCTCTCTCCTTTTGAAGAAACTACCCTCTATGTCCCCAAACTGTCATTTAATTTCTTAATTTCAATGCTTTTAAGATAAGCTTTTTCTTTCACAAGACCCAAAAGAAGACCGTATATATGTATGTAAATACATGACAAAAACTCCCTGGTCAGTGTCCACCTTGCCTCTGGGTATCAGCCTCACTTTGCCCATCTTTCGAACCCTGAAGGATAGAGCAGCATTTAGTTTGTATTTACTCATACAGTAAAGTATTCACCACAGAGATGGTACTTAACAGAAAGAATTGGCTCTGGAGGGGTTCCTTAAAGAAACTGAATCCCCATCAGTGGAGGGCTTGAAATCTGGAGAATGGCAGAGTTTGGAAGAACAGACAAGATCAATCTGTATGGGGCCCCTGTTCAGTGTGTCGGTACATAAGATACAGGTGAGAGAACAGAAGTTAGTTCCTGTGTTCCATGAAATAAAGTTACAGAATCTACAAATCGGAGACGGGGAAATTTCCCCTTTAGGTGCTGCTGCTTAGTCATTGTAACATGAAGCTGATGCTTTCCTCTTCATGCTCTGCAGCTCTAGCAACCTGTATTTGTTCAAAGCCAGACCTCAACCAACTTTCAGACCCTGAAAGCATCCTACACCAAAGGACCCACTGAAATCGGTACTAGAGGCAAAAAAGGGCAACAGGCTTCTTCAGCTGGAAGAAACCTTGCCTTCTGGGATGTCTCAACAAGGAGAGATGGATTAGGTATGGAAATTGTAACTCAGATTCAAAACCAAGCTGTAACTAATCAAACATATATGTCCTGCAAAAGCAAAGAGTGTGAGACCAAAGATTTCCTTACCCACATTGTCTTTTCTGGCCACTCAGCCATTCTCTGTCCTAGATTCAAGCACAGAGCTCAGTGCGTGGCTATGTTGACACTAGAATATGACTGAGAGAAAAGCAAGTGAGACATAGGAATTATAAAGCTGAGAAAATGGAAGAAAGGGATCATGGGTATGACTGTGAGAGGCAGGGAGAGAAAATGGGCAGATGGGTGTAGCCACATACCTTACACCTGTTTAAGCTAATGATGTTACAGGAATCTCAGCCTGAATTTCACTGTTCGGGGAAGTGATTTGCAGACTTGCTAGGATTCCCGCTTTCAGCCTCTTGTCGGTACTATTATTCAAGAACCTATTCTGATTTCTAAAGAGTTCTCTTTCATATCCTCCAGCATCAGACCTTCCTCCCACTGGGCTTTGTGTAGGAAGCTAGCTTTCAGCTTGCTCTTTGGCTCCTCATATGATAATCAGAAGGAGATAGGAGAAGCAGCTGCCAAATATTCCTTTAATACCTGAACTAGGAATCCTGTCCTACTGAGTGAGAAGAGTGGGACAAAGACTGTGAGGGTATCAGAAGAGGTAATACTAGGACTGAAGGTCTCAAAAGTAGTCTATGAATTAGTGAGAGGCAGATAATCTTCAGTCTGATCTTGTCACATGGAGGGAGGAATGCTGCTGTTGGTACATGATATCCCCAAAAATACATGGGGCAAGAGACTGGTGATGACATAATTATTATGCCTTTACAGCACCTAGAAGCCACAGCTGACATAAAAAACAAAATCAGCCTTGCGTTCCTACAGTAAAAACAAGCACAAGGTGAGAAAGAGAAGGATTATAAGAGTGAGGGAACATGAAAATGGATCCCACATGTGGCTTCCAACCATCTGAGACCAGGGTTCTGAGCACATGGCCCTCACCTCCAGCATTCTTCCTCTGGCATTATTATCTTGCAAAGAGATGTTGATTCAGGTAGGTCTGGGTATACACGTATGTTTC